>NC_133127.1:180808359-181111389 GCF_048418815.1 Hemitrygon akajei | reverse complement strand
CACTAATTTTAACTTAACTATTTAAAAAAACACATATATTTCATGACATATGCCAGTGATATTAAACCTGATTCTGATATCAAATCAGTTAATCATGTGGCAGCAACACAATGCATAAAAGCATGCAGATGTGATCAGGAGCTTCAGTCGTTGCTCATACCAGATATTAGAATGGGGAAGAAATCTAAGTGACTTTGACCACAGAATGATTGTTGGTGCCAGATGAGGTCATTTGAGTATCTCAGAAACTGCCTACTGATCTCCTGAGATTTTCACGTACAACAGAACCTTGAAGTGGATGAGCTATGACAGTAGAGAACCACAAAAGTGCAGAAATACATTCAGTGGCCATTTTATTAGCTGTCTCTTATACCTAATAAAATGGCCACTGAGTGTACATCCAATTAATGGGCTATAGTATTAAATTGATCCATAATTATTATGAATTGCTGATAGTTCATGACTTCTTTACTCTTCAGCAGGGATCCTAACTAGAAAATAAGATTTTTTTTGAAGAGAGCAAAACATGTTCATGAGGGTCGTATTGTTGATGTGATATATATGGAGTTCTTTGAGGCCTTTGATATCGTTCTCTATTGGAAACTGGTTCAAAAGATTGAAGTCCATTGATCCAAAATTGACTTGGTAATAGGAGGCAGAGGGTGATTGTGGGAAGTTGTGGTTATGATTAGGTATTGTGACCAATTATGTATCATAGCTATTAGTGTTGGACCTTTCCATTTGTTTTACACCTTAATGACTTGGAAGTGAGTAAAATTAATAAATTTGCCAGTGACACAGTAGATGGAATTATTAGCATAATCAAGTCTCTCTTCTGCCGATCATAGATATTTATTAGGAGTGCTGAGTCAGCAGGGCACTTAGCCTTGTTAGCGGCCCCTCCCATCCATCTAACAATCTCTTTGACTCCCTCCCATCAGGCAGGTGGTGGCATAGCATGAGGACAACTCTTATTAGAATGGGAAACAGCTTCTTCCCCCTGGCTGAAAGGCTACTGAACTCCCTGCCACCATCCCACTATCCTGGTCTCATCACATAGGAAGTGCCAGTAGCTTTATATTATTTACTCTTTAACCTGTTTTGTAAATACACCTTAGTGTTTGTTAATTTATTTCTGGTAATATTACTTTGTCTTGTGAATGAGTTGTATGTACTGTGTTGTGCATCTTTCCTTTGGTAAAGGCTGAGGGGTGATTTGATAGAAGCACATAAAATAAGTAGGGGGCAAGGTTTTGTGATTACAGTTATAAGCCATAGGGAGCACAATTGAGACTGACATGAGAAATTCCTCTGTAGTTGGAATCTCAAATGCACTGATATGCAGGTGTTGGAGGGAGGTTCTGTTGTGAATTTCAAGGTGGGATTGGATAATTGCAGTGCAGACAAATTTACAAATCTATAGAGAAAAGGTAGGTTGGGCAAGGAAAGCGAGGGACGGTGGGATCATGATGAGTGGAACTTTGGTATCCTGTGCTGTATCTATTCAATAATTATGTGAATTCCTTTTAATGACTATATTTAGCAAGAAAGGTCGTTTCATGGATTTGTCATTGTAGGGCAAGTAATATTAAATGGTATGACTATATCACATAATTTCTGTTTGTTTTCAAATCAGAGGTACCATGACTGCACAAGTGACCTTGGAAGATGCCTTATCCAATGTTGACCTTTTGGAAGACCTGCCACTGCCAGACCAGCAGCCTTGCATCGAACCACCACCTTCATCGCTATTATACCAGGTATGATGAATTTGGAAGTATTTATTATTCTTGGTTGATTTGTTCAAGTTCAGTGCCTTCTGAATTAAATTACTATCCAGGGGGCTGAAGTAAACTCATTCAGAATGATACTGAATTGGTGAGCAGAGGAAAGTCAACAAGGACTCTCCTGTCATTACATATTTGGACCCTTGCCTTATCTGGGAGGGCAGTTTTGCAATGGATAGTCACGTGATAAGATCTTTTTTATATTTAAAATGTATTCCCCCTGGACTCTAGGATTGTTTCCTATAGCCTGACCTAAGTGAAGAAAGCAGTAAACTGCAGACCATTTTGCCTAATATCAACTGCCGGATCCTTATTGGGATTGTGATATCATGGCCCTTAGAAATTAATTGCTGGAGTCTGCACTGTTTCATAAAATATCTAATGACTTTTTTGAGGATGTAAGTTGGAGGGTTGGGAAGAAGAATAGTCTGTATTTTCAGAAGGCATTTAATAAGTTGCTATGCAACAGATTGCTTTATTACACAAGGATTGATAATGGGTCTTCAATGATTTACTATTTATATGACTGACTTAGATAAAGGAATGAAGTTTAACGTATACAGTTGTTGATCACAGAGCCACATGGGAAAGTAAGCTATAGGGACAGTGTTTGGTGAGAAAAGAGGTCATTTGAATAAGTTGGCAGATGAGGTATTGTATAGGAATGTTAATATGTTTTTAATAAAGATAGAAAAAAAAATTCAAAACTTTAGATCACGTCTTCCTTGATCTTGCTCACCATTCGTTCCCAATAATAACCAAACCTTTAGTTTAGACTTCATCTGACCCCCGTGTGGCTCAATTCGCTTAGTATCTCAAAAATCTGTTGATCTAAGTCTTAAATATACTCAACATCCAGAGTGCTCTGAGTAACTATAACAAAGACAATAAATTCCCTGGCTAAGGGAATTTTTCTTTGTTTCATTCTGATAGACTTTGTGTCTTTATCCTAAAACTCTAGCCTTAAACTCTAACACTAATTCTGCTATGCCATCTCAAGAATGTCAAGGCAACACTCACAAAATGCTGGAGGAATTCAGCAGGCTAAGCAGCATCCATGAAAAAGAGTAAGCTGTCAACATTTTGGGTCGAGCCACTTCATCTGTCATAAGAAAAACGTATGAGACAATTAACACACAACACAATACAATAGTTTCAAGAACAATGAGATAATTTTCCTTTGATAATTTTGAAATGATTTTTGCTGTTTGTGACAAATCGACTTTCTTTTTCCAGCCAAATTTCAACACCAACTTTGAAGACAGAAATGCATTTGTTACGGGTATTGCCAGATATATTGAACAAGCAACAGTTCATTCCAGCATGGTAATGTTGATCTCTGATAATCAAATTTGTTCATCTTTTTTTATGTACTTTGGCTGCAAGTTTTAGTTTATAACGATTATAAAATTGTCTTTGCATCTTCTTTATTTCAAATTTGCTGCATGTTTATTTCAAAGATGACCTATTACTCACACAATAACAACATTCTAAGTTTAAAGCAGATCAAGCAATATGACGTACCAAATTATATCTCTGAGTGAGGATGGACTGGTAATTACTGTTTGTTAGTAAATCAGTTTGAGTAATGAGAACTATGAGAAGATTGATGAGTAATAATGTTTTCATCTGAGAGTGGTAGATGTCTAGAATATACTGCATGAAAGAATGTTAAGAGCCAGGAAACCCTCATTGCATTTTGCAAAAAAATATAGGAGCACAGATCCAAGTCTAAATACAGATTATGCAGATGTGGCCTTAATCAAGAAATACAAATACACTCCGTAGCCACTTTATTATGTACACTTGTGCACCAGCTCATTAATGCAAATATCTGGTGAGTCATTCGTAACACCATAAGACCTAGGAGCACCATAATACTTTATTGGCCCTGTTGTTTATTCAGATTTGGTGAGGACAGTGTGTTTGTTATATGTCTGTATGGCTTCTAGTGAAGCTTTTGTCATCCTACATGGTTAAATATTAAAATCTTAGGGAGCTGAATCAGGTCATTCGGCCCATTGAGTCTGCTCCGCCATATTCTTCTCAACCCCATTCTCTTGCCTTCTCTCCATAATCTATCACTCCATTTCCCATTCTCCTGCCAAATTAGTTTAAGGCCTCCCCATTGGCTCTAGCAAACCTGCATGCCAAGAATATTGGTCACCCTCGGGTTCAAGTGTAACCCAACCTTTTTATACAGGTCATACCTTCCCCAAGAGAGGTTTCAATGATTCAGAAATCTGAAGCCCTGTGCCAATTCTTAAACTATGCATTCATCTGCCAAATCATCCTATTCTTACTTTCACAGTCACATGTGGCACAGTCAGCAATCCAGAGATTACTACCCTGGAGGTCCTGCTTTTCAGCTTTCTGCCTAACTCACTGTATTCTATCTGAAGGACTTCCTCCCTTTTCCTACCTGTGTCATTGATATCAACATGTAACACTACTTTTGACTGTTCACCTTCCTCCTTAAGAATGCCGTGGACCCAATCCGATATATCCCTGACCCTGGCACCTGGGAAACAACATACCATGTCTTTCGTGTCCACAGAATATGCTTTCTGCTCCTCTGATTATGGACTCCCCAATCACTACTGCAGTCCTCTTCTCCACTCTTCTCTTCTGAGCCACAGAGCGAGACTCAGTGCCAGATATCTATTCATTGTGGCCTCCTCCTAGTAGATTCCCCCCCCCTTCTGACAGTATCCAAAGTGGTATAATAGCCACAGGCGTTCTCTGCACTGGCTGCCTATTCCCTTTCCCTCTCCTGATGGTCTCCCAGCTACCTGCTTCCTACAACATAGGAGTTACAGGGAGGTTGCCACTCCTATCTTTCAGCTCCTCATTCTCCCCTTTGAGCTGAAGGTCATCCAGCTGCAGCTCTGGTTTCTTAACACAGTCTCTAAGGAGCTGCAGCTTGATGCACTTTGTGCAGATGTAGTTCTCAGTGAGAATGGAAGTGTCCCAAATTTCCCACATCTGACACAAGGAAAATACCACTACCTCCAAAACTATTCTCAGTGCATTAGCAATGTACTAACCAAAAAAAAATTGTTTCCTTCTTACTTGACCTCCACCTATGTTTGCCCAAGCTTCTTCTCATCTAAGCCTGTTGAGTCAAAGCCAGACCACTCTTAACACTACCCCACTCCAACAATGGCGGCTTCTGTTACAGTCCTTTCTTTTTATTGGCCCTGTGCTGATTGCCACCTGCCAAGAAAAAAGCTGAAAAGTACCAGAGCTCTTTTTAAATCTTGCGCTGTGTCACCAACCTGCAACCTCAAGCTCTGAGTTCCACCCACTGAGAAAAATGATGTGGCAGCAACTGAATGCATGATAACTATCATTTGAAAAACAAATTTTATTGATCATCCATTTTGCACAGGTTGTGATTTATAGGGCTTGTGCATAATACTGACTTTTTATTTTAGAATGAAATGTTGGAGGAAGGTCAAGAATATGCTGTTATGTTGTATACTTGGAGAAGCTGTTCAAGAGCCATTCCTCAGGTACTGAATATTCATTTATTCTAATTCTATTTTATATGCAAGGTCATTAGAGATGAGGCTCATTCCCTCCATAACTGATCATGGTTGGAGTGCAGTTGATGTCTGTGAGCATTTGGTTGTTAGCTTAAATACCTATTCTGTTTTTAAGTGATTGTTATATTTCAATCATTCATCAACTGACTTTGTCTTATGAGTAACACACACAAATGCTGGTGGAACGCAGCAGGCCAGGCAGCATCTATAGGAAGAAGCTCTGTCGACGTTTCGGGCCGAGACCCTTGACAGTGCTTCCTCCTACAGATGCTGTCTGGCCTGCTGCGTTCCACCAGCATTTTGTGTGTGTTGCTTGAATTTCCAGCATCTTCAGATTTCCTCGTGTTTGTCTTATGAGTTTTGATTTGTATTTTTATATGCCTGTGTACCTGCACCTGCTGCTTCAGAACTATTGTTCAAGGCCTTCTGGGTTGGTAAGCAATAAATTTTAATTGTACCCAAGATGCTACAAGAACTCGTAAGCACTGGAGCACGTTGTTTGATAGTTGATCATACTTTCTTATTTGTAGTAATTATTTTTCCTCTTTTGTCTTCCAACTCCAGCACTGCATTCACTTAATATTTTAATCTGATCATTAAAGTAGCACAGTAAATTATGGTAACCTACTATCTGATTGTTTAGAAGTCCCAGTGGTTACTGGAAAAGCCCTCCCCACCATTGAGCACATCTACAAGGAGTGCTGCCACAGGAAAGCAGCATCCATTGTTAGGGTCCCCTACCATCCAGATCATACTTTCTTCTTGCTGCTGCCATTGGGAAGGAGGCATTAGATCCCACACCACTTGGTTCAAGAACAATTATTACCCATCAACCATCTAATTCTACAACCTATGGACTTACTTTCAAAGAGTCTACAGCTCGTATTCTCAATATTATTTATTATATTATTATTATTATTTGTATTTGCAAAGTTTATCTTATTTTGCACATTGGTTGTTTAGCTGACTTTATTGACTATTGTGTTTCTGCATATCTACTGTGGATGCTCTTAAGAAAATAAATCTCAGGGTAACATGGTGACTTATGCATACTTTGATAATAAATTTTCTTTGAACTTTGAACTTCTCTCCTTCACTGGGTTATATTTCATAGGCTCCTTATAAACACAGGAGGCTCCATTTCCAAACTGCTGGCAGGATCACCAGGTTTTGTTTCCTAGAGAGGAGAGGGAAATGAAAAAAAATACTATGATTGTATAATATCTGTTATATAAAAATGTATTTGGGTGTTTTTGGGAGTAACATTCAGTGGTCTGGAAAATCTGCTGGTCCAACACCACCATAGTCCTGAGGGTGCCAGTTTACTGGAGTTTCACTAGAATCTCTATCTTCCATAAAAGTTGAGGATGATTTGCCATTTTTTTTACCCTCCTGAACAGGACATTTAAGTGGACATATTTTGTGGTATAGTAAATCAGATTCACATTCATGATTTTGTTTTTATTCATCATAGGTTAAATGTAATGAACAGCCTAACAGAGTTGAAATTTACGAAAAGACAGTGGAAGTCCTTGAACCAGAAGTCACAAAGCTAATGAACTTCATGTATTTCCAGGTAAGCAGTCAAAAGTTATGAATACTGTAATTCTGCCATCTTTATCAATGGAGAATAACTTTCAACCTCCTCCCCCCCCCCCCCCCCCCACTGTATTGATATCAGAGCTTTTGGTGTCCAACTCTGGAATCTTTTCCATATACTGATTCATTTCTTGTGTGAACGTATCATTACTAAATATAGTTTCCATGATTTCAACTTGAGATGAATCGTTTTATTTGTACTTCTATTGAAAGATTTTGGGGGATTTTCATACTGTGATTTTATGAGTTTCTTCATATCTTGTGCCTCTAAAGCTGAGAATCGCCCTCACCCTTTGTTCTTCTTCTGCGGCTTAAGTGTTTAAAATTGGACACAGGACTTGGTTGTGCTCTGACAAGAAGACTCTGCTGTTTGGGCATGACTACAATTCCCCCCCCGCCCCCCCCTGTAATTTAGCATTTATTCTATCCATTCTGTGTCTTGTTCCATTATCATACCTAATGCCTTTCACTGTAGTTGATGACTTTTCATCATTCCAGTCCCCAAATCGTGGACATTCCTTTTATTCAGTTCCATACTCCCGTGTGTGTCTTTGCAATTACATGCAAACTCCATAATTGTTGAGTTAGGAGGTAATGAAAGCATGAACACTAATGACTGAAACTAAAGAGGTAACAACAGATTTAGATTTATTTATTGCATGAACAATACTGTGCAGAAGTCTTAGGCACATATATGTAGCTAGGGTGTCTTCAACTTTTGCACAATACTATAGTAATTTTATGTATTGTGCTGTACTGCTGCCACAGAAAAATCATGACATGTAAGTGATGATGAACCTGATTCTGATAGATATATCTTCTCTTCTCCCTCCTGCCAACTGGGAAAAGGCACCAAAGCGTTTGGGCTGTCACGACCAGACTATGTAACAGTTTCTTCCCCCAAGCCATCAGACTCCTCAATACCCAGAGCCTGGACTGGCACCAACTTACTGCCCTCTACTGTGCCTATTGCCTTGTTTATTATTTATTGTAATGCCTGTACTGTTTTGTGCACTTTATGCAGTCCTGGGTAGGCCTGTAGTCTAGTGTTTTTTTTTCTGTGTTGTTTTTACGTAGTTCAGTGTAGTTTTTGTACTGTTTCATGTAGCACCATGGTCCTGAAATACGTTGTCTTGTTTTTACTGTGTACTGTACCAGCAGTTATGGTCGAAATGACAATAAAAAGTGACTTGACTAATATATATATATATATATATATACACATCACATGCACACATATGCAAATTAGGGTGAGTTCATAGTCTACAGATTTGGGTAGATCGATGTTGTGGTCCTCATCCCCTCCATGGCTAGTGACAGTCATAGATGACGGGTACTGGAAATCTAAAACAAAAGAACTAAAGCTGAGCAGATCATACCACATTTATGTTCTGACAAAGGGACGCTGAACCAACCTACTGAATTGCAGCATTTTCTGAGCAGCACACTCAAAACGCTGGAGGAACTCAGCAGGCCAGGCAGCATCCGTGGGAAAAAGTACGGTCAATGTTTCGGCCGAAATGTCGACTGTGCTTATTTCCATAGATGATGCCTTACCTGCTGAGTTCCTCCAGCATTTTGTGTGTGCTGCTTGAATTTCTAGCATCTACAGATTTTCTCGTTTGATTTTTTTTTCCAGCATTTTCTGTTTTTGGCTATGAAATGCATCTCCTATTAAACACCAAGGAAACTTTAATCTCTGCAATAGTTTGTTTTATTCCTTTCCCCTGACTCACACTCAAGTCCACTGGTAAAATCTTTATCAACTTAATAATCCTCCAGTAAATGGATGTCCACATTAACCAAATAATATCAAAATTCTGCCTTCTATATCCTGTTCTGTACTACGCCAAATGAACCGGTGACTTATTTTTTGTTGGTTTGCATAACATTAAGTAAAATATTTTAGTAAAGGACAGCCTGTTCTGCTGGACTCTTTGTCACATTCATGTTTTGTCTTTCTTTTGCTTTACTATTTTTACTTCAGCTGTCTGTTTCATCTTGCTCGCATCTTCCAAGGTAACTTTAATTTCCTATGCATTTTCCCTTTCTCCTTTCCATGTGCTTTCCACAATTTGAGACTACTCCATTACCAAAGCCTTAACTTTTTAACCACATGAATGTATTTTGCCAAACGTTTGTGCAGCATAGCATTATGTGGTCACTGGTGACAAGTCACGTCATGTAAATCTAAGTGACAAACTGGAAAATGGTGTCTCCAATTATTCAGGGATTGCTTTATACTTGCGGTTTAATTTTCTTTTGCGTGCACACCTATTGGATATCTTTTTGTACCAGTGCCAATAGACGAGTGGCACTATTGTCATTTCATACCATACTGCTACTTTCTTTTACTGTTTCCTGAGACATAAATTTGTTATAAACAACCTTTTTATTGTCTTGTAGCAGACTGTTGACATTTTTATTTTTAAAAAAAAAGTAATTCCCTGGACTTGCATTAATATTGCTGTGATGCAGAGTATAATTTTTAGAAGCTAGCGTTCCAGTATTTTTCTTTGATGTTTTAAATTTGAGCCTTCCTTGTGGTCCAGAAAATCTTTACTATATTTTATCATATTGTTTTTATTGTTTTAAATTTTACAATTGTATCATTAGCAGCTTCATTGAGAGGAAAAGTGATACTTTTTGAAAATTTAAAATACAGAAAACACAGAAAATTAGCCTGTCCCCTCAAGCCTGCCTTGCCATTCTATATGATTGTGCTCTGTTTGTCTCGGGCCTCAGCTCTTCCTCTGTGTGGACCCCCATAACAGTTAACCTGATCTCTCAAAAATTTATTTCCTTGACTTAAACACTTCCAGTGATAGAACCTCCAAAATCCTGTGGGCTAGAAAATTCCACTGCCTTCTGAGAATAAATTTCTCAGTTTTATATGACCTGCAGTTTTCAAGGTGAAGGTCATTTCACCTCAGTGTTGAACTGACTCTGCAGCTCATTCTCACTATTATTTGTTTACTTTTTTATTATTTGTACAATTCATCTTTTTTGCAAATGGAATGTTTATCAGTCTGTGTTATGTGTCTTTTGTGGATTCTGTTGTATTTTTTTCCTTGTGGCTGCCTACAAGAAAATGAATCTTGAACTTTGAAGTTTTGGTATGATGTAAAAATTTAATGTCATTAATCTGAGTTTTGCTTGTGGAGACTTGCAGCAACCTATAAATATATTTGGTTTTATTCAACAGCGCAATGCAATTGACCGCTTTTGTAACGAGGTGAAACGACTTTGTCATGCTGAGAGGAGGAGAGACTTTGTTTCAGAAGCTTACCTTCTCACACTGGGCAAATTCATTAACATGTTTGCAGTCTTGGATGAACTGAAAAACATGAAATGTAGTGTGAAAAATGACCATTCAGCATACAAACGGTGAGACTTTGATTTGTAATCTTAAAAACTTGGATAACTGCAGTTAAAGACATGGTGAATTTTTCTTTAGTTTTTGTTGATTGCTGTGACATATTTAATGAACAAACCATGCATGTTATTAAAATTCATTCTGTTAGGCACTGTTAATGGGGGAAGGGGGTGACCTATTAGAAGCCAGCACCAGTAGCTGGGTTATTAGCACCATGCTTAGCACTGAGGCAAAGAAGGGAAGGTGAAGTCAGATAAAGTGATGGTGGTAGGGGACTCGATATCAAGGGGTCAGATAGGCAATCCTGTGGCCACAGTTGAGACATCAGCAAGGTGTGTTGCCTCCCAGTTGCCAGGATCAAGGCTGTATCACAGAGAAACAGGACATTTTAGACAATAGACAATAGGTGCAGAAGTAGACCATTCGGCCCTTCGAGCCTGCACCGCCATTTTGAGATCATGGCTGATCAATTACTATTCATACCCAGTTCCTGCCTTGTCTCCATATCCCTTGATTCCCCTATCTATAAGATACCTATCTAGCTCCTTCTTGAAAGCATCCAGAGAAATGGCCTCCACTACCTTCCAAGGCAGTGCATTCCAGACCCCCACAACTCTCTGGGAGAAGAAGTTTTTCCTTAACTCTGTCCTAAATGACCTACCCCTTATTCTCAAACCATGCCCTCTGGTACTGGACTCTCCCAGCATCTGGAACATATTTCTTGCCTCTATCTTGTCCAATCCCTTAATAATCTTATATGTTTCAATCAGATCCCCTCTCAATCTCCTTAATTCCAGCGTGTACAAGCCCAGTCTCTCTAACCTCTCTGCGTAAGACAGTCCAGACATCCCAGGAATTAACCTGGTGAATCTACGCTGCACTTCCTCTACAGCCAGGATGTCCTTCCTTAACCCTGGAGACCAAAACTGTACACAATACTCCAGGTGTGGTCTCACCAGGGCTCTGTACAAATGCAAGAGGATTTCCTTGCTCTTGTACTCAATTCCCTTTGTAATAAAGGCCAACATTCCATTAGCCTTCTTCACTGCCTGCTGCACTTGCTCATTCACCTTCAGTGACTGATGAACAAGGACTCCGAGATCTCTTTGTATTTCTCCCTTACCCAACTCTACACCGTTCAGATAATAATCTGGTGTGCAGATAATAATCTGGGGATGGTGTGCAGCCAGAGTTCGTGGTACATATAGGTACCAGTAACATGGCCAGGAGCTGGGATGAGACCTTTCAAAGAGATTTTATGCAGTTCGATAAAAGTTAAAGTGCAGAACTCTCAGGGTTATAAACTCAGGATTACTACCCATGCCATGTACTCATGAGGTGAGAAATAGATACATAGTGCAATTCAACAAGTGACTAAGGAGCAGATGCTGGAGAAAGAGTCCCTGAAAGTGAGTCCGTAGGCTGCAGAGTCAGTTCAGCACTGAGCTGAACTGACCTTCATCTTTAAAGCTACTTGAAAAGTGAAGGTCATAGAAAACTGAGTAAGTGGGAGAGCTATTAAATGAGTACTTTGTGTTCTTACTTACCGAAGAGAAGGATTTGGAGGATTATGAAAGCAGAATGGAGCACGCTACTGTGCTCGGTCTTCTGAGAAGCATTAAAGTGGACAAGTCCTGAGGGCTTGATGGCATATATCCCGGTATATTGAAGGAAACAAGTGAGGAAAATGTTAGGCTATGACAGACATCATTGTGTGCTCACAGGTGAGGTCCCAGAGGACTGGAATATGCAAACTGTTGTGCATTTACTCAAGAAAAGAAGTAGGCATAATCCAGATAACTATAGGCCGGTGACCCTCACATCAGTGGTATGGAAGCTAATGGAAAGGACATTATGTGCATTTAGAAAGGTATGACTGCCTTGGAGACTGTTAGCGTGGCTTTGTGCAGACAGCTCATGCCTTACAAGCTTGATTGAGATTCTTGAGGAGGTGCCAAAGGAGCTTGATGTGGGTAATGTAATGAACGTTATCTATCTGGACCTTTAGAAAGGCATTTGATGAGGTCCTTTGTGGTAGGTTGAATTGGAAGTTAAAGATGTATGGGATTTTGGGTGAAATGAAAGCTTGAGTTCAGAACTGGCTTTCCTATAGGGATAAAAGGCTCTTATTCTGGCTGGAAATCCGTGACCAGTGGTATTCCATAGGGATCTGTGCTCGGACCTCAGTTGTTTGTGATGAACAGTATTTCAATGAATTGGATGAAAATGTAGATGGTGGATTAGCAAGTTTGTGGATGAGACCAAGATTGTTAGAGTTTATGGACCGTGTAGAGGACTGTCAAAGAATATGGCAGGATATAGATAGATCAGTTATGGATATGAACAGAGAAGTAGCAAATAGAATTTAATTAGGTCAGTGTTTTAGTTGTTACATATTGGAAGGACAAAAAAAGGAGAACGTAAGCAGTTAATGTTAGACCCTTATTACATTGAGGTACAGAGGAATCTTGGGAGTCCAAGTCCATAAGTTTACTGAAAGTGGCTTTGCAAGTGGATGAGGTATAAAGAAGGCATATTAAATGCTTGCCTTCATTAGTGGGAGCAGGAGTTGAGTATAAGGGTGAGGAAGTCTTGCTGCTCTCCATGACCTACTGAATAAGCAACAGAGCACCTTTTTGAACAGACTCATTCAGCTCCGCTGTCATAAGGATTATTACAGAAAATCTTTTCCACCAAATGCAATAAGCATATTACAATAGTTCATCTCTGTATGACAGAGAACATGTCATGGTGCAATCATCTCTGCTTTATTATTTCTTAGATTATTATTGCACTTTGATATATTATTGTGTATATTGTTATTCTGTATGTTTTTATTAGTTATGTCTGCACATTGCTACAACACACACACAATGCTGGAGGAGCTCAGCAGGCCAGGCAGCATGTAGGAAAAGAGTACAGTCGAAACCCTTCGGCAGGACTGGAGAAAAAAACTGAGTAGATTTAAAATGTGGGGGGAGGGGAGAGAGAAACACAAGATGAAACCTGAAGGGGGAGGGATGAAGTTAAGAGCTGGGAAGTAAATTGGTGAACAAGGCAGAAGGCCGTGGAAGAAAGAAAAGGGAAGAGGAGCATCAGAGGGGGGCGCTGGGCAGGCATGAACATCGATTTCTCTAACTTCTGGTAATGCCCCCCCATTCCCCCTCTCCTTCATCATTTCCCATCCTCTTTTCCCTCTCACATCCTTGCCTGCCCATCTCCTCCCTCTGATGCTCCTCCTCCCTTTTCTTTCTTCCATGGCCTTCTGTCTCTTTCACCAATTTACTTCCCAGCTCTTAACTTCATCCCTCCCCTTTCAGGTGTCACATATTACCTTGTTTCTTTCTCCCTTCCCCCTACCTTCTAAATCTACTCCTCAGCTTTTTTCTCCAGTCCTGCTGAAAGGTTTTGGCCTGAAACGTGGACTGTACTCTCTTTATGGATGCTGCCTGGCCTGCTGAGTTCCTCCAGCATTGTGTGTATGTTGCTCAGATTTTCTCTTGTTTGTGACTGGATCTGCACACTAAGTGTATTTTTAAATGTTGCTGCTGTAACAAAAGAATTTTGGACTCGGGATAATTATTATTATTATTGTTACTAAACTTTAGATCACAGAGTACTGCGTGCAGTCCTGGCTGCCCCATTATTGGAAGAATGTGGAGACTGGAGAGGGTGCAGGAGAGGGTTGCCAGGATGCTGCCTGGATTAGCGAGTATGAGCCACAAAACAAAGGCTGAACAAACTTGGGCTGTTCTCCCTAAAGCGTTGGAGGCTAAGGGGAGACCAGACACAAATTTTAAAATTATGACAGACAAGTAGGGTAGGCGGTCAGAATCTGTTCCCCAGCGCTGAGTTGTCAAATACCAGAGGGCATGATTTTAAGATTGGGGAGAGGGGCTGAGAGGTGATGTGAGGGGCAGGTTTTTACACAGAGGGTGGTAGGTGCTTGGAATAGGTTAGCAGGATCACTAGTGGAATGGGTCAATCTTATTGAGTTTAGGCGGTTTTTAGATAGACACATGAATATGAAGCGAATGGAAGAATGTTGATGGTACACAGGAGAAGAACATTTAGTTTTAATTGGCATCAAGATTGTCACAACTTTGTGGGCTGAATGGGCCTATTCATTGCCGAACCATTACAGCAGAGCGTCTTCTTCACATTGATATGCTTTGACTAGTAATGTTTACACTTACTAGCCAAAGATTCAAGGTAATTCGATTTTATAGAACAATATAGTGCACGAACATATCCTTTGGCCCACAATATATGCACAGAACACAATGTCAAATTAAACTGAGTATCTTGTGCTGATACATGATCCATATTCCTCCATTCTCTGCATATTTATGTGCAGCTCATTCCAAGAGCCTACCATTCGGTATAAAATATGTACTGCACACATCTCCTTTAAACTCTTATCCAACTCCTTCAACCTCCCCCACCCACCCATTGGCTTAAATGTATATCCACTAGGATTTGATATTTCTACCCTGGGAAAAAAATTCTAACTGTCTGTGCCTCTCATAATCTTCAAACTTCTATCAGGTTTTCCCTCAGCCTCAGATGCTCTAGAGAAAATGGCCAAGTTTGTCCAACCTCTCATCATAGCTCATGTCCTCTAATTTGGCCAGGATCCTAGTATACCTCTTCTGAACCCTTTTCAAAAGCCTCCATATCCTTCCTGTAATAAGACAACTAGAATTGCAGATGCGATTCCCAATGTGGCTAAACCCAAGTTTTATAGAGATGGAAAATGACTTCTAATCTCTTATACCCTATGGCATGACCAATGAAGTTAATGTCCCATTTTTACTACACTGTCTACTTGATTGGCTGCTTTCAGTGAACTATAGACTTGATCCCTCTGTACATCAATTTATTATTGTTATAATCTGGAATTTCATTGGAGAGTGGTACCTAACTCATTTGTTAAAGTTTGTCGTAATTGAGTCATACCAATTTAAATAATAGTACGATGTAGATTCTATATTGTTAAGCTGGAAAAAGTGCAGAAAAGATTTCTGAGGATGTTGCCGGGGACTGAGTTAAACGGAGAGGTTGGCCAGACTAGGTTTTTATTCTTTGGAATATCGGAAAATGAGGGGTGGTTTGGTAGAAATGTTTAAACAAGGCATAGATAAGGTGGTCTCCCAGGGTAGAGGAATCCAAAACTTCGGGGCATAGATTTAGGGTGAGAGGAGAGAGGAAAGATGTTAGAGGGGCCCGAGTACCAACTTAACACACTTGTGTGCGAAAGTATATGGAAGGAAGTAGCTGAGGCAGGTATAATCGTGTAATTTAAGAACCATTTGCATAGATACATAAGGGACAGGGCTTGGAGAGATATGGGCTGAACACAGGAAATTGGGACCAGTTGGGTAGGCACCATGGCTGGTCTGGACTCATTGGGCCAAAGGGCTTGTATTTGTGCTCTATTGCTTGACAACTAAGAAATTTGAATGGAAAGAAGTGTGTACTTTTGAAATAGGTTTTATAACAGTATGTGTAATATTGAACTTGTAATCACTGAATGATCATTGAAATTAAACTTTGTTTCAGAGCTGCCCAGTTTCTTCGTAAAATGTCAGACCCACAATCTATACAAGAATCTCAAAACCTGTCCATGTTTCTTGCAAATCACAACAAAATTACTCAGGTAAATGTGACCCATAATTATATTTCTGAGCCTCAAGAAGGACCTATTGAATTATTTCAATAAGTCTGTCTGAATATACCAATTAATACAAGTTATTTGAAAATTATATGAAACAAAGCTTTTTTGTAGTATTGTATAAATATTTTGGTAATAATTTCACTTTTGAGTTGGAAAGTTAGGACGTAAACTTCATTCCAGGATTTGAACATTTATGACTCTTTATGTTTGGATGTTCATCTTTCAGATATGACACCAAACTGGGCTTGTCACCCTGTTCAAGTAAACGTATAACATCTTAACTCCTTTTTAAATAAATGCTTTTTAGCATTCATTCCTTAACCAGCAAAATATCAGGGTTTGGTGGAATAATGATTTGTTCCATTGTATTTGTTAGAAATGTTCTGTGTATTAATATTTGAGGATTAATGATAAATGCAGCATTAATGATGAATTTTTCCAGACCAAGAAGGTAGGAAAATTAATTTGAAAAGCTTGAGTTGAACCTTGGTAACCCAGCCATGAAATGCTTGGATGGATATACCTCCTTTCATGTTGCCTTCAACAGTAGCATGAACTTTTGGATGCTTTCTGCTTCATCTCAGGCAGTAAGAGATTATCTACTGCATTGAGTGCATTTCCAGCTCATTAATACCTAGTGAAAATGTTAAGACAAAAAGACTATTGTGTAAAGTGAATTACTTCATTATTTTGTGAAGTATTGTGGACTTTTGCTGTCTGAAAAGCAAATTGTTGTTTTGTGTATCAAATTTCTTATTAATATATGTTCTCTTTACAGTCTCTCCAGCAGCAACTTGAAGTCATTCCAGGCTATGAGGAGCTTCTTGCTGACATTGTAAATATTTGTATTGATTACTATGAGAACAGAATGTACCTTACTCCTGGTGAAAAGCACATGCTGCTGAAGGTATATGTTCCTTTTTAAATTTCACAGAGGTTGTACAAATTATATAGCTAGAATTATGTATCACTCATCAGCTTATGAGCTTATAGAATAATTTACCCTCAGTAAATTTTGGCCATACAATACTTGAATGGTGTGTTGAAAATAGCTTGTTGGGAGTGTTTACTTCATTAGATAAAAGTTACATTAATCAGACTACAAAGAGAAATACACTCAATGGCAACATTATTAGGTACTCCTGAAAACTTTGTTAATGCAAATATTTAATAAGCCAATCATGTGCCGGCAATTCAATGTTTAAAAAAAAAGAATGCAGACATGGTCAAGATGTTCATTTGTTCAGAAAAATGATTTAAGTGACTTTGACCTGGAATGATTGTTGATGCCAGGTGGGGTGACAGCCTCTGGTCACCTCGTGAACCGGTCTACCATAGTTAGGATGTACCATGCTCCTCGGGACACTGGTAGGGGGCCCACGATATCCACATGAATGTGGTCGAACCACCGGTGGGTGGGTTCGAACTGCTGCGGCGGGGCTTTAGTGTGCCGCTGCACCTTGGCTGTTTGGCACTGCACGCATGTTCTGGCCCATTCACTGACCTGCTTGCGAAGTCCGTGCCACGCGAACTTGCTGGAGACCAGCCGGACGGTTGTCCTGATAGATGGGTGTGCCAAACCGTGTTTGGAGTCGAAAACTCGCTGCCTCCAGGCTGCCGGGACAATGGGGCAAGGTTGGCCGGTAGCCATGTCACACAGGAGGGTCCTCTCACCTGGGTCTACGAGAAAGTCTTGCAGCTGCAAACCCGAGACTGCGGTTCTGTAGCTGGGCATCTCGTCGTCTGCCTGCTGCGCCTCAGCCAGTGCTGCATAGTCCACCCCCAGGGACAGGGCCTGGAAGCTGGCCTGGAGAGTGCGTCCACCATGACGTTGTCCTTTCCCGAGACATGCTGGATGTCCATCGTGTACTCGGAGATTTAAGACAGATGTCACTGCTGGCGAGCCGACCAGGGATTGGACATCTTCGTGAATGCAAAGGTCAATTATTTGCAGTCCGTGAACGGCAGCTGGCCCTGGCCCTTGCAGGGCGGGCGACAACGGCGGGCTTCTGTGCCCCACCGCTGGTGGTAGAAACACCATTGTTCACTGTCCTGCTCACTCCTGCCTCTGTGTTGTGTGTGCCCCCCTGCCGGGCCTTGTCTGGTCTGCTGTTGGGCGCGTGGCCTGGTAATCTGACTGTCGGACGCCACGCTCTCCCTCTTGGCTTTCCACAGCACGTCTGCCTGGGCCGCCACCTTTCGGGGGGGTCGCTGAAATCTGTAAATACTACCCTCATTTCATCCTTGGATGTCCTGTCTGGCATTTTGCAAGTTGGTTAGCTGCTGTCTGCACACACCCAGATTTTGACTCAATTAGAAGGGAGTATTCTGCAGGGACAGTGTCCAGATTTTGTGATTTAATTAAACAGAACTTATGACAAAATGTTTCATTATCTTTTTTTAATCATTCACTCTTTACGTTGCTGGAAGATAGCTGGTAATTTCAATGAGCAAGCAAAAAATTATTTTGTTAGTAAATGCTGTAGAAAGCAGCATTACTTCCCATTTAAAAGTTTCTACTCTGAAACAAAGTATGAACAATCCAGACCTCAGTAGTCATCTAGCATCATTTCATCAGTTATATCTTTAAAAAAGCATTTTGTACCAAGTGTTTCAAATAAGAATATTTTACAGGTGATGGGCTTTGGTCTGTACCTTATGGATGGAAGTGTAAGCAACATATACAAATTGGATGCCAAGAAACGAATACACTTGAGCAAAGTTGATAAATTTTTCAAGGTAAGGAGATATCATTTTCTCTTGAACTAATGAAAACAACAACGGTTTTATCTTTGGATCTGTTTTTCTAGGTAGACATGTTTTTTTTGTATCTTTCTTTATAGTTCAGTAATTATGCATGTTAAGACATTAGGTGCTACATCTTGAAAACATAGTTTTTCAAAATATTAAAATTCATTAAGGGAAAAGAAAATTCAGAAGGCATAGACTGTCAATGATGTACTGCATGTCATCTATTAGCGTCTTGTTTTAAAGGAAATTAATAGTGCCATGAAATACAAGAAAATAGAGATTTTTGATTTTGTACTTAAAGTAATTGATTAAGAAATCCAGCAAAAGGCAATTTTAAGTCAACAGCTCTTTACCTTTCTGTTTTGTACTTGGTTTGAAAAAGGTTGTTGCACTTTTTAAAAGATTATTATGTGCCCAGGAATTAAAAGTCTGTTTTTTTTATTGTGCAATAAAATTTGTGCTTGCATTTATCAGGTAGTTATTGCTCACCTGTTAACTGTTTTTCTCCCTTTGTTTAATCATTAATTGCACAATATGCAGAGAAAGATGATTGCTGTATAGACAAATGTCTAATAAATTTATCATGGGTTTGTTTGGGCACTTCAGGGCATGTGAAATTATACTAGGTCAAACTCTAGAGCACATTTCCTTGCCAGGCCTCCTTATTGTTAGCATTTAATACTTTATGCACAAGTTATCTAAAGAATAAAGGATGTTTTATGCTGAGAACAATGTGATGCAAGGCCATAAGACATAGGAGCAAAATTAGGCAATTCAGCTCATTGAGTCTGTTCCGCCATTCCATCATGGCTGATCCTGGATCCCACTCAATCCCATACACCTGCCTTCTCGCCATATCCTTTGATCCCCTGACAGATCGGGAAATGATCAGCTTCCGCCTTAAATATACCCACAGGTGGCCTCCACCGCAGTCTGTGGCAGAGCATTTCACAGATCTACTACTCTGGTGAAACAAGCTCCTCCTTACCTCTGTTCTAATGGGTCGCCCCTCAAATTTAAGGCTTTGCCCTCTAGTTTTGGATATCCCTACCACAGGAAACAGCCTCCCCACATCCACCCTACCTAGTCCTTTCAACATTCAGTAGGTTTCAGAAAGATTCCACCCCCCCCCCCCACATTCTTCTAAATTCCAGTGAGCACAGGCTCAGCTTCTCATGTGTTAATGGAAAAAAGTATCGTCGACGTTTCAGGCCGAGACCCTTTGGCAGGACTGGATAAAAAACGGATGAGTAGATTTAAAAGGTGGGGGGGGGGGGGGTGGAGAAAAAGCACAAGGTGATAGGTGAAACCTGAAGGACACAATATATGACCCCAACAGAAGCACATGTGAAGTGTCAACTGACTGTTTGGGGCCCTGAATGGTGGCGTAGGGGCAGGTATAGCACTTGTTCTGCTTGCAAGGATAAATGCCAGGAGGGAGATCAGTGGGAGGGAAGAATGGACGAGGGAGTTGTGAATTCAGAGATCCCTGCAGAAAGCAGAAGGTGGGGGGAAGGGATGATGCGCTTCAACAGGTGTAGCTCTTGTTCTGCTTCCAAGGATAAGTGCTAGGAGGGAGATCAGTGGGAAAGGACGAATGGACCAGGGAGTCAAGTAGGGAGTGATCCCTGTGGAAAGCAAAAAGTGTGTGGGAAGGGAAAGATATGCTTCAACACCAAAGCACATCTCCCCCACCCCCCCAACTTTCTGCTTTCCGCAGGAATCTCTCCCTATGCAATTCCCTTGTCCAATAGTCCCTCCCTGCTGATCTTCCTCCTAGCACTTATCTTGCAAGCGGAACAAGTGCTACACTTGTGCCTGCACCTTCTGCCTCACTATCATTCAGGACCCCAAGCAGTTCTTCCAGGTGAGAGGACAATTTGCTTGTGAGTCTGTCGGGGTCATATACTGTGGTCGATGCTCCCAATGTGGCCTCCTATATAACAGTGAGACCTGACGTAGATTGGGAGATAATTTTGCCAAGCACCTATGCTCCATCTGCCAGTAGAATCAGGATCTCCCAATGGCCATCTATTTTAAATCTACTTCCCATTCCCATTCTGATATGTCAATCCATGGCCTCCTCTGCTGTCACAATGAGGCCTCACTCAGGTTGGAGGAACAAAATCTTATATTCCATCTGGGTAGCCTCCAACCTGATGGCACAAACATTGATTTCTTGAACTTCTGGTAATGCCCCCACCCACCCCACTTCACAATTCCCCATCCCCTTATCCCTCTCTTACTTTATCTCCTTGCCCTGCTCATTGCCTCTCCCTGGTACTCCAACCCCCTCTTTCTTCCATGGCTTTCTGTTCTTTCCTATTGGACTACTCCTTTTCCAGCCCTATATCTCTTTCACCAGTTAACTTCCCAGTTCTTTACTTCATCCCTTCCCCTCCCAGTTTCACCTATCACCATGTGTTTCTCTCTCCCCTCCCCCACCTTTTAAATCTAACCCTCATCTTTTTTTATTCCAGTCCTGCCAAAGAGTCTCGGCCCGAAATGTCGACCACTTTTTTCCACAGATGCTGCCTGCTCTGCTGAGTTCCTCCAACATTTTGTGTGTGATATTTGGATTTCTACCATCTGCAGATTTTCTCTTGTTTGTCATATGTTACTCCCTTCATTCCCGGAATCATCCTCATGAACCTCCTCTGGACTCTTTTCTGAGATATGTGGCCCAAAACTGTTGATAATACTGTTAAGTGCAGCCTGACTAGTGTCTTATTAAAGGCTCAGTATTATCTCCATATGCGATGTTTGTAGCACCTGATCAGTGTTCTCTTTGAGCATGATTAGGTGTTGAAGCTAAATAACAAAAAAATGTTCCTGAAAGAAATCACTTAAATACTTGACCCACTTTTACTTTTTGTCTGCATCCACGTAAGTTTATCAACCTCAACATTTACCTGATGTTCTCAGCGGAGTATTGCAGAATAGCATTTGTTAGGAGTTACTTAAATATAGTTGAGAATCATTTTCACTGGGAGGATGGTATGAGTCTAGTAAATCAGGTTTAAGAAAACTGGATTATTTATGATATGGGTGGACAAAGCAGTCCACTGGATCAGGGCACAAACTGAAGAGAAATTAGGTAATTACGAATGCACATATGTACCCAGTTGATCATTTTCCTAGGTCTTGTTTCTTGAAATTGAAAAACCTGGTTACCTGGATAAGCCACATTTCTAACCACCCCAGCCCTACAATGATTATCTTCTGTCAAATTAGCCTTCTTTAACCAACCTGTATTGATCAAAGCACCTTTAAGGGAAGGAGTTGCTAATCTATTCACTATCTAGTGAAAATTGAAATCAAACAAATGCTGGAAGTACTCCACATGTCAAACAGTGTCTAACTAGCGTCAGTCATGTGCATTTGTGTGCTTAATAAGACACTGCTCTGTCCTTAGAGCAAACAGTTTTATATCACGTCAGTTGCATGTGCTTGTGTTTTGTTTTCCATTTGGGTTGACGAATGCTGATTCCAAAGCAGTGATTTTTGATCATTTTGTGACTGGACCAAATTAAAAGCCATCTGTCTGTCACTACTCATAACCCATTGGCAGAGATAAATGAAGGGTCGTAATTTACTGTTAGACTGTGACACTACTTCATACAGGAAGGCAATGAAGGCAGTCCATTATCTGCACCAGGTGTCTGCACTGATTTTGTTCATTTACAGTCAATCAACAGAATACGCCATTGTACATTGGATGAATTCTATCATCAAAAACTATTAGAAACTAATGCACAGTTTTATAGTATGGTAGTACTATTAGTAGTGTTCTATTTTTTTCTGTATTTCATTTGAAGACTAGATTATTTGTTACTCATTTTGTCTTTTGATTCCTTTTTAACTATTTCCACAAAATTTTTGGTAGTTGGGGTAGCCACTTAACTAGGCCAAAATGTCCTGGTCCCAATGTGTCTTAATTAACTAGAATCCACTATATATCTTAAGTTGTTGCGAGTGGGGGAGGGGTTGGTAAAACAAATTTGGAAGCGCCCAACAGATCCATTTGTGTCTAAAGAAAGAAAAAACTCAGTTAATCTTACCAATGGTTAAATTTGTAGCAGATCTAGCCATTTCTGATATTCGGAGAAAAGACAGATGAAATAGTTAAATCCAGTATTGAGTCCTAAAGGATGTAATAGGTCTTTTTGGTGCAGTGCAAGAAACCACAATAGCTTGCCACTTTAATTCTCTACCCCATTCCTCCTTTGACATCCATATGTGAAAGTCACAGTGAGGACAAGATTGACATTGATCGTGATGTCTCCCATCATCATCACCACTTAAAATAAGCATTGCCTAGTTGGCCTTGGTTTGAGAGAGATATGTCCAGAATTTCTTAAAGCTGGTGTTATTTAGACTTTTAGACTTAGCCTGTTACTTTGATTTTCAGACAAGGTTTTGTTTTGCCATTTGGTAGTAAAGTGAGACTATTATTATAAAACTTAAATTTGAAAGTTACCCAGAATTGATAACTTGCATGAAAAATGCCTTTAAAATGTTTTATCTTTGTCACTTTGCAGCAACTGCAGGTTGTACCATTATTTGGTGACATGCAGATAGAGTTGGCCAGGTATATCAAGACAAGTGCTCATTTTGACGAAAACAAATCAAGGTAAGGTTCTGAATCAATTGGCTTGTGAATATGTAAACATACAGTGCTGCACTCAGTACAAAGGGAAGTATGATGTGAGGGGATAGTGGATGGAGGCTGGAAGCAGTGTAATTTCTGTTTAGTTGGCAAGTTTCATTGCATGACTTTAGTCAATTCATTTCAGACAGGTTTAGGAAAAATTCAATTTAGAGGAAATTTTTGCTGCTTTGCATAAGGCCACCCCTAATTCAGCATCTTGTCTTGATGGCAAAGGACATAAGATTATTGAAAAAGAAAAAAAATAAACAAGAAAATCTGCAGATGCTGGAAATCCAAAGCAACACACACAAAATGCTGGAAGAAATAATCAGGCCAGGCAGCATCTATAGAAAAGAGTAAGCAGTCAACATTTTGGGCTGAAACGCTTCATCAGGACTGGAAAGGAAGGGGAGGGCAGAATAAGAAGGTAGGGGGAGGAGAGGAAGAAGTACCAGGTGATAGTTGAAACGGTATGGGGTGAAGTAAAGAGCTAGGAAGTTAATTAGTGAAAGATAAAGGGCTGGAGAAGGGAGAATCTGATAAGAGAGGGCAGAAGACTAGGGAAGAAAGGGAAGGGGAAGGAGTACCAGAGGGAGGTGGTGGGCACGTTAAGACCATAAGACATAGGAGCAAAATTAGGATATTCAGCCCATCACGTCTGCTCTGCCATTCCATCATGGCTGATCCCAGATCCCACTCAACCCCATACACCTGCCTTCTCGCCATATCCTTTGATGCCCTGACCGATCAGTAAGCAATCAACTTCTGCCTTACATATACCCACGGACTTAGCCTCCACTGCAGCTTGTGGCAAAGCATTCCACAGATTCAGTACTCTCTGGCTAAAAAACATTCCTCCTTACCTCTGTTCTAAAAGGTCATTCCTCAATGTTGAGGCTGTGTCCTCTAGTTCTGGATAATCACACCAGAGGAAATATCCTCACCACGTACACCCGATGTCGTCCTATCAACATTTGGTAGTTTCAATGAGATCCTCATGCAATCTTCTAAATGCCAGTGAGTACAGGCCCAAAGCTGGCAAATGCTCCTCATATGTTAACCCCTTCATTCCTGGAATCATCCTCATGAACCTCCTCTGGACTCTCTCCAATAACACCCATCCTTTCTGAGATATGGGGCCCAGAACTGTTAACAATACTCCAAGTCCAGCCTGACTAGTGTCTTATAAAGGTTCAGCATTATCTCCTTGCTTTTATATTCTATTCCCCTTAAAATAAATGCCAACATTGCATTTGCCTTCTCTACCACAGACTCAGCATGTGAATTAACCTTCTGGGAGTCTTTTAAGAGGACTCCTAAGTCCCTCTGTACCTCTGATGTTTGAACCCTCTCCCCATTTAGATAATAGTCCACACTATTGTTCCTTTTACCAAAATGGGTTATCATACGTTTCTTAACGCTGTATTCCAACTGCCATTTTTTTTGCCCATTCTTTTGTCCCAGTCCTGCTGCAATCGCATTGCTTCCTCAGCACTATCTCCCCTCCACCTATCTTCGTATCATTCACAAACTTTGCCACAAAACCGTTAATTCCATTATCTAAATCAATGACCAAAACTGTGAAAAGTAGCTATCCCAATATTGACCCTTGAGGAACACCACTAGTAACTGGCAGCCAACCAGAAAAGGCCCCTTGTATTCCCACTCACTGCCTTCTGCCTGTTAGCCATTCCTCTATCCATGCAAGTATCTTTCCTGTAACACCATAGGATTTTATCTTGTTAAGCAGGCTCATGTGGCACCTTATCAAATGCCTTCTGAAAATCCAAGTAAATGACATCCCCTGCCTCTCCTTTGTCTATCCTGCTTGTTACTTCCTCAAAGAACTCTAACAGATTTTAAGGTAAGATTTCCCTTTACAGAAACTGCTGACTTTGACTTATTTTATGATTGGTCTCCACGTACCCTGAAACCTCATCCTTAATAATAGACTCCAACACTTTCCCAACCACCGAGGTTAGGCTAACTGGCCTATAGTTTTCTTCCTTTTTTTTTTGCTTTCTTTCTTAAAGAGTGGAGTGACATTTGCAATCTTCTAGTTCTCCTGGACCATGCCAGAATCAAGTGATTCTTGAAAGATCATGACCAATGCAACTGTTATCAGTGACCTCTCTCAGAACTCTGGGATGTCATCCATCAGGTCCAGGTGACTTAGCCGCCTTAAGATCTTTGAATTTGCCCTGCACTTTTTCCTTTGTAATAGCAATGGCACTCACTCCTGCTCCCTGACACTCACAGACCTCTGGCACACTATTAGTGTATTCCACAGTGAAGACTGATGCAAAATACCCATTCAGTTCATCTGCCATTTCTTTGTCCCGCATTACTAACTCATAATTTTCCAGTGGTCCAATATCAATTCTCCCCCCCCCCCCCTTTACTCTTTATATAACTAAAAAATGCTTTTGGTATCCTACTAGTTTCCCTTCATTTTTCATCTTTTCTCTTCTTATAGCTTTTTTAGTTGCCTTTTGTTGGATTTTAATGTTTCCCAATCATCTAACTTCCCTTGTCTGCTACGGTTGCCTTGCCCTAACATTTGAGAACAAGTTCTGTGGGACATATCTATCCTGGACCTTGTGGATTATTCCCAGAAACTTCAACCATCTCTGTTCTGCTGTCATCCCACCAGTATCCTTCTCCAAAACACCTGGGCAAACTCCTCTTTCACGTCTCTGTAATTCCCTTTATCCCATTGTGATACTGATACATGTGACACAATTGTAATGGGGGACTTCAATATACAAGGAGATTGGGCAAATCAGGTTGGGGTCTGATTGCAAATTGCAGTATGAATTCAATCATATTATAATCACTGCTTCCTAAGGGTTGCTTTACATTAAGCTCCCTAATAAGAGCTGGGATAATACGCAACACCCAGTCTAAGAGAGCCTTTCCCCGAGTAAGCTTACAAGCTGCTCTAAAAAGCCATCTCATAGGCATTCAACAAATTCCCTCTCTTGTGATCCGATATCAACCTGATTTTCTTGATCCCCTTGCAAGTTGAAGTCCCTCATTACAATTATGTCATTACCCTTATTACATGCCCTTTCCAGCTCCCTTTGCAATCTCAGTCTCACATCTTGGCTACTATTTGGAGGCCTTTATATCATTCCCATGATATAAAGGGTCTTTTTTACCCTTGCAGTTTCTTAACTCCACCCACAAAGATTCAACATTCTCTGACCCTATGTCACCTCTTTCCAAAGATGTAATTCCATCTCTTACCAACAGAGCCATGCCACCATCTTTGCCTTCCTGCCTGTACTTTCAATACAAAGTATATCCTTTGATGTTAAGCTCCCAACTCTGGCCTTCTTTCAGCCACGACTCAGTGATCCTACAGAATCATACCAACCAATCTCTAATTGCGCCACGAGTTCGGCCACCTTATTCCGAATGCAATGCACATACAAATACAGTGCCTTCAGTCCTGCATTCTTCGCCCTTCTCAATTTTGCCTCTGTGGTACATTCTAACTCTGCTCTGTCTGGCATGTCCATTCTTACATTCATGTTAACATCCATCACCTACTTGTAAACCGGCTGGCTTATCCTCAGGTCTATTATACTGGTTCCCAACCCCCTGCCATATTAGTTTAAACCACTCCCAACAACCCTAGTAAACCTGCCCACAAGTATATTGGTCCCCCTCAGATTCAAGTGCAACCCATCCCTTTTGTATGGGTCACACCTGCCCTAGAAGAGATCCCAATTATCCAGAAATCTGAAAACCTGTCCCCAGCTCCCATTCTTCAACCACACATTCATCTGCCACCTCATTCTATTCCAGTCCCCACTGTCATGAGGAACGGGTTGCAATCCCGAGATTACTATCCTTGAGGTCTTTCAACTTCCTTCCTAACTCCCTGTATTCTTTTTCAGGATCACCTCCCTTTTTCTTCCTATGTCGTTAGTACCAATATGTACTATGACTTCTGGCTGGTTACCCTCCTTTTTCAGAATATTGTGGGCTGTTACCGGAAGTTCAGGAAATCAATGTTCGTGCCATCAGATTGGAATATAGGTGTTGCTCCTCCAACCTGAGTGTGGCCTCATCCTGGCGGTGGAGGAGGCATGCACTGACATGTCGGAATGGGAATGGATAATAGAATTGAAATGCGTAGCCACCTGGAAATCCTGCTTTTTCTGCTGTACAGGGGGAGTGAACAGTTTTTGAATAGCATCAGTTATGTTCAAACAACAGTGATTTTTGTCACTGATAGTTGGCAAGAAATATGCTATAAGACAATTCAGAACAGTTTTGCTCACTGTGGTTTCAAGCAATCAGACTTGGAAATCCCAGAAATGGCCGAGAGCAAAAATGAACCAATTTTGCTACTTCAAGTGAGGAATTTGAAGGTATTGACAATCATCTTGAATGTTATCTTTGGTCCCCTTTGGGCATTTAGCTCTCACCTGTGACTCCATGTAGCTGTTTGCATGCAACAGCAGTCACACCCTTGTACACCACTTCAACAGGTGGGCTAAACTAGGTGACAGTAGCCGGCGGGTCTCATACCATGGTGCAATAGGGACGTACCTGTTCTAGAATGTGAAGTCAGTGGTCTGGATGGTTGAGATCTACATTGAGATTCGTCAGCCAAGAAGGTGGTTCTGCAATTCTACGTGGAGAGCAAAGGGCATGACAAGACACACAATAAGTCAAGGTCATCCACCGCAATCAAGGTTGAAGATGCACTCAATGGCAGGGAGTGTTATGCCTGTAATGGAACAGGCTGAGTCTACAGTCTCTTTTGAGTCCCTCTTTGCAGTCTCTTAATTTGTGCATTGGAGCCTCTATAGCAGGTGGTGATGCAACCGGTCAGAATGTTCTCCACAGTGCATTTGTAGAAATTTGTTAGTCCTTGGAGACATACCAAATCTCCTCTAACTCCTACTGTAGCCATTGGTGTGCCTTCCTTTTGTGATTGCATCAGTGTGTTGGGCCCAGGATAGATCCTCTGAGATGTTAATAAAACATAGAACAGTACAGCACAGGAACAGGCCCTTCGGCCCACAATATTGTGCTGAACCAGCTAAAAAGCAATCTGAAAACACCCGAACACTAATCCCTACACTATGTCCATATCCCTCCATCTTCTGCATATTCATGTGTCTATTGATTGTCTCTTAAAAGACTCTAATATATTTGTCTCTACCACCATACCAGGCATTGCATTCCAGGTATCCACCACTCTCTGAGCAAAAAAAAAACCTTGCCTCTCACATCCCCTTTGAATCCATGCCTTCTGGCATTCGACATTTCAACCCTGGGAAACAGATACTCCTTGCCGACTCTATCTATGCCTATCATAATCTTATAAACCTCTATCAGATCTCCCTTCAGCCTCTGACACTCTAGAGAAAACAACCTACGTTTATCCAGCCTCTAATGATAGCACATGCCCTCTAAACCAGGCAGTATCATGGTAAACATCTTCTGCACCCTCTCCAAAGCCTCAACATCTTTCCTCTAGTGGGGTGACCAGAACTGTATGCAGTACTCCAGATGTGGCCCAACCAGTGTTTTATAAAGTTGCCACATAACCACTTTTGAACTCAGTGCCTCAACTAATAAAAGCAAATATTCCATAAGCCACCTTAACCACCCTATCGATCTGTGTAGCCACTTTCAAGGATGCTCATAGAACTTAAAGCTGCTCCCTCTTTCCACTGCTGACCCCCTTGATGAGAATTGATCTGTGTTCTCCCTCCTTCCCCTTACTGAGGAACATGATCAATTCCTTGGTCTTGCTGATGTTAGTTGCAACATTGTTATTGTGAAACCACTAAACCAGCTGATCTATCTCATCCCTGTACATCTCCTTGTTGCCAAATGAGATTGTCAACAACAACGATAATCATTGACAGATTTATGATGGAGGTCTGCGCAGTGCCTAGCAGTCATGCATTAAGAGAGAGTACAGCAGTGTGCCAAGCCACATCCTTGAGGTGTACCTGAGTTAATCGTCAGTGATGAAATGTTCTTACCGATTCATACTGACTGTAGTCTCCCAATGAGGAACTTGAGGATCCAGTTGTAGAGGGAGGTACAGAATTCCAGGTTTTGAAGCTTGTTGATTAGCTGAATGCTGCAGTCTTATCATTGGGCAGCTGATTGATATTTGTATTGCTGTTGTGCAGGTGCTCCAAAGCCCAGTGGAGAGCCAGTGAGATTGCATCCATTCTAGCCCTGTTGTGGCATTAGGCAAATAGTAGTGGGTCCAGATCAGGAGTTAATTTTAACTATGACCTGCCTCTCAAAGCACTTCATCACAGTAGATGTGAGTGCTACCAGTTAATGGGCATTGAGGCAACTCACCTGCTCTTCTTGGGCACTGGTATGCTTGATGCCCTTTTGAAACAATTGGGAACCTCTGAAGCTGCGAGAGATGTTTGAGAAACGAATGACTGGTATCAGTGTGTTATAAGGGAATTAGTGACATCCCAGTTGTGGTTTTGATACTTGTTTTCATGTATTTAGTCAAATTTTGATATTGAACTGTTTACTCATGCACAGTTGTGTATGTGTTCTCAATTAAGGTGGACCATAACATCATCTAGCAGCAGTCCGCAATATAACATTGTTGAACAAATGATTCAGATCAGAGAAGATCACATGCGTTTCATTTCTGAGCTTGCCCGCTATAGCAACAGTGAGGTATGTGAAATATAATTCTTGATCATAATTAATTTAGACTCCAACATGGTTGCTTTGTGCATGCTTTTCTTAGGAAACAATGTACAGATAGGAAATCACAAACAAAGCCACAGTTAGTACTTACATCTTAACTTTTTGCTAAGCTGATGGACAGTGCATGCAGAAATCCTGTTGGATTAGGATTGGTGCTGGATGTATGCCTGTAGTTAAAGGAGTAGAGAACTATATTCTGAGTCCTCAATAGAAACAAATTAAAATAGACAGAGAACCATTTTCCATGAAGATAGTAATTATCTATCTAGCACTTTTGCTTTAAATAAATGTGTGTTTTGTAGCACTAGTCAAGGTCACCACTTACATTGAAACTCCAGTAATCTGCTGTCTGGTTATTTGGAAACTGCAATAGCTTGGCATCTACCTCACTCTGTGGTTCCTGTGCTTCTGCCTTTTGTTTTACTGAAAACAAGAAAAATCTGAGTGGCTGCACAGAAATCCTCAAGAAGCAAGGATGAACAAGCAATGGTTATTATACAAGTTGCGACAAATAAGATATAAAGAACAAGGGATGAAGTCCTGCAGAATGAATATCAGGGGTTAGGTATGAAGTTTAAAATGTTCTCAAAGTTAGCAGTCTCCAGATTACTCCTTGTGCTAGTGAATTCATGAATAGAAAGTTAGGCCTGATGAACGTGTGGCTGAAGAACTGGTGCAAAGGGCAAGTATTCAGTTTCTTGAAACATTGGGATCTCTTCTGAGATAGAGGCAACATGTGCAAGAGGGAGAGGTTACACTTGAACCAGAGGGGGGACCAATATCCTAGAAGAGAAATTTGCTTTTTGCCACTAGGAAGAGATTAAACTAGATGGCAGCGTGTGGGACTTGAAAGCAAAGTAATGGGTATGTGCAGCAACTGAAGAGTGTAAGCCTGGCGATGTGGGTAGCCACATTTGCAGAATAAGGGTCAGATGGGTCCACTGCTTTAAATTGCATCTATTTTAATGCACATAGCTTAATGGGTTAGGCGGACAAAATGAGGGCATGGATTGCCTCTAAGAATTGGGATATTGTAGTCATAACAGAAATGTGGCTTAGAGAATGGCTAGACTGGCAGCTTAGTGTTCTGGATTACCAGTGCCATTGACATGACAGAAGAATAGTGAAGAGTACAGGGGGTATTGCCTTTTTTTTATAAGGGAGGATATAATAACAAAACATGGAGAGGATATTCTTGAGGGAACATCTATTGAGGCAGCTTACGCATAGATCTTTAAAGTAAGTGGATGGTCACCTTGTTCAGACTATATTGTAGACCTCCCAGAAGTCAACAGGAGCCTGAGGAACAGAGTAAAACACACAAAATGCAGCAGGTCAGGCATTATCTATCCTACAAGTCAAAGAAAATTAGCAGACCTTTTGTTTCATGGCTAATAATTATTACATTTATAATTGTTTGCATATCTACAGTTGTAAGAAAAAAGTTTGTGAACCCTTTGCAATTACCTGGTTTTCTGCATTAATTACTCGTAAAATCTGGTTTGATCTTCATCTGAATCACAATAGACAAACACAATCTGCCTAAACTAATGACACACAGACAATTGTACTTCTCATCAATACTGAGTACACTATTTAAACAATCACAGTCTAGTTTCGAAAAAGTATGTGAACCTCTGAGGTAATGGCTTCTACAAAAGCTATTTAGAGTCAGGTGTTCCAATTGATGAGATGAGATTGGATGTGTGGGTTGTAGAGGTGTCTTGCCCTGATTTTTTTTAAAAAAAGATACACAAAATCGGGTTACTGACGGTCTGCTTTTCTCAAGAAAGATCTGTTTATGCGCACCATGCCTCAATCAAAACAACCTTCAGAGGATCTTTAGAAGAAGAATTGTAGAGATGCATGAAGCTGAAAAAGGCTACAAAAGCATTTCTATAGACCTGAGTGTTCATCAGTCCACAGTAATAGAAATTATCTACAAATGGAGGAAATTTTGTACTGTTGCTACTCTCCCTAGGAGTGGGCATCCAGCAAAGATCACACCAAGAGCACAACGTGCAATGCTGACGGAGGTGAAAAAGAACCCAAGGGTAACAGCAAAAATCTCTGTTCATGTGTCCACTATAAGAAAAACACTGAATTAGAATGGTGTTCATGGAAGGACACCATGGAGGAAACCACTGCTCTCTTAAAAACATTGCTGCACGTTTCAACTTTGCAAAAGAACACCTGGATGTTCTACAACTCTTCTGGGACAATGTTCTACGGACAGATGAGACAACATTTGAACAGCGAATTCAAAATTGTATTAAGACATTTTACAAGAAAATGTCAGGGTAGTAGTCCGTCACCTGAAGTTTAATATTAGTTGGCTGATTCAATAAGATAGTGATCCAAAACACAAAAGTAAATCAACAGCAGAATAGTTTAAAAAGAGTATATTCGTGTTTTGGAATATCCAAGTCAGAGTCCAGACCTTAATCCAATTGAGATGCTGTGGCATGACCTGAAGAGGGTTATTAATGCAAGTTATCCCAGAAATAGTGATGAACTGAAACAATTTTGTATGGAGGAATGGTCTAAAATTTTTCTTCTCCGTTGTGCAAATCTGATCAGCAGCTACAGGAAACGTTTGATGGAAGTTATTGCTGCTAAAGGAGGTTCTACCAGTTATTAAATATAAGGGTTCACATACTTCTTCCAGTTGGACTGTGAATGATTAAACAATGTGTTCAATAAAGACATGAAAAATACAATTATTGTATGTCATTAGTTTAGGCAGATTGTGTTTGTCTATTATTGTGACTTAAATGAAGATCAGACCATATTTTATGAGTAATTAATGCAGAAAACAAGGTAATTGGAAGGGGTTCACAATCTTTTTCTTGCAGCTGTATGTGTTCATTGTATAATATGAAAAGGCCATATTTCCATCATGAATCTTTTCATTATGTCAAGATATACCATTATGGAAGCTACCGTATACCTGTACAATCTGTCAGAGTTTTAGAAAGCACCTAGGGAATGTGAAAATAAAAATCTTGTACAGGTTTATAATCTTGATTTGGGAGTGGTGATGGGGGGTGGGGAAGAGGAATATTACAAAATGCAACATATTCTGTTATCTAGATATATAGATATAATTTTAAAAAGTAATGTCTGTCAAACCTTAGGAATTACATTTTTAACCTCTTGATGTTCATCAGTTATCCTGTAAGTGTGTAATGTTTTTTGTTAAAATCAGACTGTGAATGCAGTCTGCATGTAGTTTTGTTGTTGTTGAATACTCTGTACAGTTGAGCTGACTTTTTGGATCATTACATCCCTTGTGCCCCTTTTCAATTTAACTACCTTTTGCAGGTGGTGACAGGGTCAGGCAGACAAGAAGCTCAAAAGACTGATGCAGAATACCAGAAGTTATCTGAACTGGCTTTACAGGGAATGCAGCTGCTGTCCCAGTGGAGTGCTCATGTTATGGAAGTGGTAAGAAGCCTAAGTAAACTACTTAAAGTAATTGTGCGGTTTTAATTTTGAAAACTAATGTTCTGTTCTCTTGTGTGCTGGTTTCTGTTGTCCCATTTTGATAGACATATTCCAAACTCTTTATTATTTGCTCTAATTCATTGTTTGCATCTTTTGCTCATTGCGTCTGTTATTTTTTAATAAGTCAGAACACTACAGCAGAGAAACAGGCCTTGGGCCCACCTAGTCTGTGCAGAACTGTTTATCTCCCATTGACCTGCACCTGAACCACAGCCCTCCACTTCCCTCCCATCTGTGTATCTGTCCAAATTTCTCTTGTGTTGAACTTGAACCCACAACCACCACTTCTGCTGACAGCTCATTCCACACTTTCACCACCCTCTGAGTGAAGATGTTTCCTTCCATGTTCCACTTAAATATTTCACCTTTCACCCTTAACCCATGATCTCTATTTTTAGTCTCACCCAGCCTCAGTGGAAAAATTTTGTATACCTCTATCAAACCTCACCTCATTCTCCTACATTCTAGGGAATAAAGTCCTAACCTAAACAACCTTTCCTTGTAACTCAGGTCCTCAAGTCCTGGCAACATTCTTATAAATTTTTTCTGCACTTTTTGAATCTTACTGTCATCTTTTCTGTAGGTTGTGACCACAACTGCAAACAAAACTTCAAATCAGGCCTTGACAATGATAAACACAATTTTAACATACAGTAACTTTCCGACTCCTGTATTCAGTATTTCAATTTATGATCCCTCTGTTTCACTGCACTCTTCAATGCTCTGCTGCTCACTGTGCAAGACCTATCCTGGTTTGTCCTCCCAAAGTGCACCACCTCATACTTGTCTACCTTAAGTTCCATCTGCCATATCTAGGCACATTTTTCCAACTGGTTCAGACAACGCTGCAAACTTTAGTCTTCCTCGCTGTCCCCTACACTGCCAATCTTGTTTCATCCACAAATTTGCTGATCTAGTTTACTACATTATCATCCAGATTGTTGATCTAGATCCAGCACCAATCCCTATGGCACCACACTAGACAGAGAGGCAACCATCTACTACCACTTTCTGGCTTCTTCTGCAAAGCCAATGTTCAGTCCAATTTACTACGTCATCTTGAATACCAACGACTAAACTTACTTGACAAATCTCTCATACGGGACATTGTCAAAGGCCTTGGGAAAGCCCATGTAGACAACATCCACTGCCTTGCCTGCATCAACTTTCCTGGTAACTTTCTTGAAAAACTCAGTTATACATGATCTACCACACACAAAGCCATCTTGGCTATCCCTCATCGATCTCTGTCTATACAAATACTTATACATCCAGGCCCTCAGAATATCTTACAATAAGTTTCCCACTACTGATGTCAGGCTCACCGTCCTATAATTTCTCGGCTTATCTTGGAGCCTTTCTTAAGCAACAGGCAGAGGTGAGGGTAGGTTCCGGTAAGTTTTGTTTTGTTTGTTTAGAGTAGAGAGAATGCCAGGCAGGATGTTGGAATGTTCCTCTTGCAGGATGTGGGAAGTCAGGGAGACCTTTGGTGTCATGGACAACAACACCTGCAAGAAGTGCATCCAGCTGCAGCTCCTAACAAACCACGTTAGGGAACTGGAGCAGGAGCTGGATGACCTCCAGATCATTCGGGAGAATGAGAAGTTTATAGATAGTAGCTACAAGGAGGCAGTTATGCCAAAGGAGTAGTGCACAGGTAATTGGGTTACTGTCAGGCGAGGGAAGGGGAAAGGGTAGGTAGAGCACCGATTTGGATACTGTTGGGGGGGATGACTTGCCTGGGACAAACTGCAGAAGCCAGATCTCTGGCAACTTAGTCTGGTTCTGCAGTGCAGAAGGGAAGGGGGAAGAAGAGGAGAGCGGCAGTGATAGGGGACTCGATAGTTAGAGGTACAGACAGGAGGTCCTGTGGTCGCGACAGACTCCTGGATGGTTTGTTGCCTCCCGGGTGCCAGGGTCAGGGATGTCTGTGATTGCCTGCACAGCATTCTGAAATGGGAGGGTGAGCAGCCAGATGTCATGGTACACATCGGTACCAGTGACGTAGGAAGAAAGAGTGAGGAGGTCCTGAAGAGTGAGTATAGAGAGCTTGGTAGGAAGTTAAAAAGCAGGACCTCGAGGGTGGTTATCTCAGGATTGCTACCTGTGCCACGTGCCAGTGAGGGTAAGAATAGGATGCTCTGGAGGATGGCTGAGGAACTGGTGTAGGGGTTAGGGTTTCAGATTTCAGGATCATTGGGACCTTTTCTGGAGCAGGTGGGACCTGTAAAAGAGAGACGGGTTACACCTGAACTACAGGGGGACCAATATCCTTGCAAGAAAGTTTGTTGGTGCTATTGGGGGGGGTGGGGGGTTAAAACTAGATTTGCAGGGGGATGGGAACCACAGTGCCAGAGTAGATAGTGGAGCGGTGGTGAAAATAAATGATGTTAACATTTCAGGCAAAGTCACAAATAGAAGAAGGGTTGTGTGTGGTGGTAATAATCTTCTGAGGTGTGTCTATTTCAATGTGAGGAAGACTGATGAGCTGAGGGTGTGGATTGACTCATGGAATTATGACATTATAGCCATTAGTGAAACTTGGTGACAGGAGGGGCAGAAATGGCAGCTCAGTGTTCCAGGGTTCTGATGTTTCAGACGTGATAGAGGCAGAGGGATGAAGGATGGGGGGAGGGGGTGGCATTGTTAGTCAGGGAAAATGTTATAGCAGTGCTCAGGAAGGACAGATTAGAGGGCTTGTCTACTGAGGCCATATGGGTGGAGCTGAGAAACAGGAAAGGTATGACCACATTAATGGGGTTGTATTATAGACCACCCAATAGTCAGCGAGAATTGGAGGAGCAAATCTGCAGAGAGATAGCAGACAACTGCAGGAAATATATGGTTGTGATAGTAGGGGATTTTAATTTTCCACATATTGATTGGGACTCCCATACTGTTAAAGGTCTTGATGGGTTAGAGTTTGTAAAATGTGTGTAGGAAAGTTTTCTAGATCAATATATAGAGGTACCGACTAGAGAGGATGCAATATTAGATCTCTTATTAGGAAATGAGTTAGGTCAGGTGATGGAAGTGTGTGTAGGGGAACACTTTGATACCAGTGATCACAACACCATCAGTTTCAACTTGATCATGGATAAAGATAGATCTGGTCCTTGGCTTGAGGTTTTAAACTGGAAAAAGGCCAAATTTGAAGAAATGAGAAAGGATCTAAAAAGCGTGGATTGGGACAGGTTGTTCTCTGGCGAGGATGTCATTAGTGAGTGGGAGGCTTTCAAAGGAGAAATTTTGAGAGTGCAGAATTTGTATGTTCTTGCCAGGATTAAAGGCAAAGTGAATAAGGATAAGGAACCTTGGTTCTCTAGGGATATTGGAACTCTGATAAAGAAGAAGAGAGAGATGTATGACATGTATAGGAAATGGAGAAAATAAGGTAATTGAGTATTAGAAGTTCAAAAAAGTACTTAAGAAAGAAATCAGGAGGGCTATAAGAAGACATGAGGTAGGTTTGGCAGTCAAGGTGAAGGATAATCCAAAGAGTTTCTACAGGTATATTAAGAGCAAAAGGATAGTAAGGGATAAAATTGGTCCTCTTGAAGATCAGAGTGGTCGGCTATGTATGGAACCAAAAGAAATGGGGGAGATCTTAAATAGTTTTTACTATTTACTGTATTTACTAAGGAAACTGGCATGGAGTCAATGGAAATAAGGCAAACAAGTAGTGAAGTCATGGAACCTATACAGATTGAAGAGGAGGAGGTGCTTGCTATCTTGAGGAAAATCAGAGTAGTTAAATCCCCAGGACCTGACAGGGTATTCCCTCAGACCTTGAAGGAGACAAGTGTTGAAATTGCAGGGGCCCTGGCAGATATATTTAAAATGTTGGTATCTATGGGTGAGGTGCCGGAGGATTGGAGGATAGCTCATGTTGTTCCGTTGTTTAAAAAAGGCTCTAAAAGTAATCCGGGAAATTATAGGCTGGTAAGTTTGACATCGGTAGTAGGTAAATTATTGGAAGGAGTACTAAGAGACAGGATCTACAAGTATTTAGATAGGCAGGGGCTTATTAGGGACAGTCAACACAGCTTTGTGCATGGTAGGTCATGCTTAACAAATCTATTAGAGTTTTTTGAGGAGGTTACCAGGAAAGTGGATGAAGGGAAGGCAGTGGATGTTGTCTACATGGACTTCAGTAAGGCCTTTGACAAGGTCCTGCATGGGAGGTTAGTTAGGAAGATTCAGTTGCTAGGTATACATGGTGAGGTAGTAAATTGGATTAGACATTGACTCAATGGGAGAAATCAGAGAGTGGTAGAGGAGGATTGCTTCTCTGAGTGGAGGCATGTGACTACTGGTGTGCCACAGGGATCAGTGCTGGGTCCATTGTTATTTGTCATCTATATCAATGATCTGGATGATAATGTGGTAAATTGGATCAGCAGATTTGCTGACGATACAAAGATTGGAGGTGTAGTGGACAGTGAGGAAGGTTTTCAAAGCTTGCAGAGGGATTTGGACCAGCTGGAAAAATGGGCTGAAAATTGCAGTTGGAGTTTAATACAGACAAGTGTGAGATGTTGCACTTTGGAAGGAAAAACCAAGGTAGAACATACAAGGTAAATGGTAGGGCACTAAGGAGTGCAGTAGAACAGAGGGATCTAGGAATACAGATACAAAATTCCCTAAAAGTGGCATCACAGGAAGATAGGGTAGTAAAGAGAGCTTTTGGTACATTGGCCTTTATAAATCAAAGTATTGAGTATAAGAATTGGAATGTTATGGTGAGGTTGTATAAGGCATTAGTGAAGCCGAATTTGGAGTATTGTGTGCAGTTTTGGTCACTGAATTACAGGAAGGATACTAATAAGGTTGAAAGAGTGCAGAGAAGGTTTACAAGGATGTTGCCGGGACTTGAGAAACTGAGTTACTGAGAAAGGTTGAATAGGTTAGGACTTTATTCCCTGGAGCGTAGAAGAATGAGGGGAGACTTGATAGAGGTATATAAAATTATGATGGGTATAGATAGAGTGAATGCAAGCAGGCTTTTACCACTGAGGCTCGGGGAGAAAAAAACAGAGGACATGGGCTAAGGGTGAAGGGGGAAAAGTTTAAAGGGAACATTGGGGGGGGGAGCTTCTTCACACAGAGAGTGGTGGGAGTGTGGAATGAGCTGCCAGATGAAGTGGTAAATGCGGGCTCACTTTTAACATTCAAGAAAAACTTGGACAGGTACAAGGATGAGAGGTGTATGGAGGGATATGGTCCAGGTGCAGGCCAGTGGGACTAGGCAGAAAAATGGTTCAGCATATCCAAGAAGGGCCAAAAGGCCTGTTTCTGTGCTGTAATGTTCTATGGTTCTAACGGAACAACATTAGCTATTCTCCAATTCTCTGGCTCCTCACCCGTAAATTTTTTTCTTCCCAGTACTAGAAAATTGCTGTTTTTTTTTAATTCTCTCTGAATCTCACTGTGTGGTACACTTAAATAATTTGCTTAAATCAATATCTTTTAGATGGCATAAGTAATCAGGATAATGGTCATTGAGCTAGACACCTCAACTAAAATGTTGAATAAATTCCTCTTCATTTGGGTTTTTATTTCTCTGAAGACACTTCCTGTATGGCACATTTAGGAAGTAGTTCACCTGAATGAAAACTTTTACAATATTTTTAAAAATCTATGTCATACTTCCTTTAATAGTTTTTGCATCAGGTTGTAACTTTTGCATTGCAGATTCTATGAATGTCATGGGTGAAACTTAGAGAATCTGAAAACAAGTAAAAGAGTTGAAAATGTTTCACTTTTCAGTCAGAGGTGAAGGTTGGAAAACAATGGACAGCTCATTTCCATTCCATAAGAGGAACCAGCTATGATCTGTTGCCAGGGGACATTGCAGATTTGTTAATATTTGTATCATTGGCTGTGCAGCAAACATAATACTCTTTCAGTAGAATGACAGAAAATTTCTTCCATCTCTCCAGTTTATTCATTCATCATTTCTAAACACTGGTTTCTGCCCTCCCCACCACCCTGTGTATCTGACACCATCACTAATCTCAGCAACTCTGGGCAATTCACATTCACTGCCACCAAACACGCTACCCTGCTCTGTTTCATTTCTGCCTCCTACCCAAGATCCACAAACCTGACTGTTTAGGTAGACCCATTGTGTCTGCTTGCTCCTGCCCCACCGAATTTGTGTTCATGTACCTTGATTCCATTTTCACATACCTCGATTCCATTCTAACCCCCTTCATTCAGCTTTTTTCCACCTACACCTGCAACACTTCTCATGCTCTCAATCTCCTCAACAACTTTCAATTTCCTGGCTCTGACTGCTTCATTTTCACCATGAATGTCCAGTTCCTCTACACTTCTTTCCCCCATCAAAAAGGCCTTAAAAGCTTTCTGCTTCTTTCTTAACAAAAGATCAATTCCATTCTCCATCCACCCCACCCCCTCCCCCCATTGCCACTGTCTCCACCTGACAGAACTGGTCCTACCTTCAACAATTTTTCCTTTAGGTCCCCCCACTTTTTCCAAACTCAAGGGGTAGCCATGGGCACCCACATGGACCCCAGCTATGCCTATGTGTTTGTTGGCTACATGGAACAGTCCATGTTCCAAGCCTTCCCTGATAATGCTCCCCAACTCTTTCTGTGTTACATTGACGACTACATTGATGTTGCCCTCACCAGCATCTCCTCCATTTCCCATCTGCACTCACCCCATCTTCCCACTGCCTTAATGGGGATAGAATTCCTCTCCTACTACCCCATGAGTCTCCACATCCAACATGTCATTCTCCACAACTTCCACTATCTTCAAAGGGGATCGTACCACCAAACACATCTTTACTTCTCCCACTCTCCGCTTCCACAGGGATTGCTCCCTCAGTGATTCCCTTAACCATTCATCCTTCTCCACTAATCTTCCTCTTGACACATACCCGGTAAGTGACAGAAATGCTACACCTGCCCATTAAGGGCCCCAAAGTCCTTCCAGGTGAGGCAACACTGTACCTGTGAATCTGTTGGGGTTGTCTATTTTATCTGGTGCTCCCGTTGTGGCCTGCTCTGTATGGTGAGACCAGACGTAAATTGGGGAAACCACTTTGTCAAGCACCTCTGCCTCATCTGCCAGAAGTGGAATTTTCCGGTGGCCAACTGTTTTAATTCCTATCCCCATTCCAGATCTGCCATGGTGAGGCCACTCTCAGGGTGGAGGAGTAATACATCATTTTCCGTCTCAGTAGCCTACAACCTGATGGCATGAACTTCAATTTCTCCTTCTGGTATTCTTTTTTCTGGCCTATTACTACTTCTCCTCAACTGCCTATCACCTCCCCTGGTACCTCTCCTCTTTCCCTTTCTCCGATTGTTCATTCTCCTCTCCTTTCAGATTACTCCTTCTCCAGCCCTTTACCTTTCCTACCCACCTGGCTTCACCTATCACTTTCTAGCTTGTCCTCCTTCCCTTCCCTCCACCATCTTATCTAGAATCTTCCCCCTTCCTTTCCAGTCCTGATGAAGAGTCTCAGCCTGACATGTCAACTGTTTGTTCAGTTCTGTGAACGCTGCCTGACTTGGTGGGCTCCTTCAGCATTTTGTGTGTGTTGCTCTTGCAAATGAAATTGTAACTTGTGCATTCAAACTGGGTTTGCTTCTCTGGGTGTAATCTTCCACATGGGAGAGATGAAATGCCAATTTGGTAACTGCAAAACATTCAGTGTAATTGCTGAACATGTATTTTAATGATTTACCCCATTCCCATCCCATCATCTCCTTATAAACTCTAAATTTCTTTCCTATGAAGTTAAGTAAAAGTTATTTCATCTTGAATTGTGCTTGTTTACAATCTGTTACCCTCTACATCATATTCAACAACTTCAGATCATTTGCACACTTTACTACTTTTTGCCTGTTCATTATATCATTCCTACTTTCTGTCTATCATTCTGTGCATATTTTCCTTTCTTGGTCTCCTCCTGCCCTTTGTACTTGCAAATATCTGATGTATTTGTGACATTTTGGTATTTTGTTAATAAGTTGTGTATTTTGAAATGTTAATTGCTTCATGGCTCGGAAGATACAGTATTGCCTGATTATTTAAATATTTCCAGTATATATGCTTATAAATCACATCTCCAGCATTAGCGATTTTTTTTGTTAAATGATATGATTTTCCCCTCATGTTTACTTTATTATCTTACAGTACTCTTGGAAGCTTGTGCATCCTACAGACAAGTACTCCAATAAAGAATGTCCAGACAATGCAGAGGAATATGAAAGAGCAACAAGATACAATTACACGAGTGAAGAGAAATTTGCACTTGTTGAGGTGGAATTCAAAATATTTACCTGTTAAATCTTAATGAGCTTTTAAGTTGAGATTTTATTGAAAGAGCAAATATATTTTCAGTACTCTTATACAAAAACTTTAAAGACATAAATGCATTATTAAATAATTTTAAAATTGTCTCCTTAGCTTTGCCTATTTTTTGAATATTAAAGTGGTATTCATGTCTGTATTTTGAACTTTGTGTGCTTCCCAATTGCGGGCCTTTTTTCCCCTCCGCAGCATAGTTTTTGAATCTCTGTAAAATGTGTCCTTTGGCTATTATCATGATGGATTTATCACTAAACAGCGAGACCCTTGTCCTGATCAACTGAACTGTTCAGGGTCAATGTTTATTGCCATTTACCCATATACGTGTATACTGCCGAATGAAACAACATTCCTCCAGACCAAGGTGCACAACACAGTACAAATAACTCAGACAACATAAAGTAATATTACAACAAAAAAATGAACAAATAATAAAATATGTTACAGAAGATTTAGGCCAGTTAGAAGAGTGGGTTGAACGATGGCAGATGGAGTTTAATGCTGATAAGTGTGAGGTGCTATATTTTGGTAGGAATAATCCAAATAGGACATACATCGTAGGGCATTGAAGAATGCAATAGAACAGAGTGATCTAGGAATAATAGTGCATAGTTCCCTGAAGGTGGAATCTCATGGATAGGGTGGTGAAGAAAGCTTTTGGTATGCTGGCCTTTATAAATCAGAGCATTGAGTACAGGAGTTGGGATGTAATGTTAAAATTGTGCAAGGCATTGGTAAGGCCGAATTTGGAGTATTGTGTACAGTTCTGGTCACTGAATTATAGGAAAGATATCAACAAAATAGAGAGAGTACAGAGAAGATTTACTAGAATGTTACCTGGGTTTCAGCACCTAAGTTACAGGGAAAGGCTGAACAAGTTAGGTCTTTATTCTTTGGAGCGTAGAAGGTTGAGGGGGGACTTGATAGAGGTATTTAAAATAATGAGAGGGATAGATCGAGTTGACGTGGATAGGCTTTTTCCATTGAGAGTAGGGGAGATTCAAACAAGAAGACATGATTTGAGAGTTAGGGGGCAAAAGTTTAAGGGTAACACGAGGGGGAATTTCTTTACTCAGAGAGTGGTAGCTGTGTGGGATGAGCTTCCAGTAGAAGTGGTAGAGGCAGGTTTGATATTGTCATTTAAAGTAAAATTGGATAGGTATATGGACAGGAAAGGAATGGAGGGTTATGGGCTGAGTGCGGGCTGGTGGGACTAGGTGAGTGTAAGTGTCGGCATGGACTAGTAGGGCCGAGATGGCCTTTTTCCGTGCTGTAATTGTTATATGGGTATAAGATTGACATTTTGCATAAGGTGTATTTACAACAGAAGTTAAAAAGTAAATAATATTACGTGATTAGGGCTTCATAAGTGATGAGACCTGGATGGTGACAGGGAGATCAGTAGTCTCACAGCCTCGGGAAGAAGCTGTTTCCCACCCAAACAGTTTATTTCCTAATGCTATGATACCTATCTGCTGTCTGCTGGTAGGTGGTCAAAGCAATTGCAGGACAGATGGGAAGGATGCTTGACAATATTAAGGGCTCTGCGTACACAGCACTTCTGATAAGAATCTTGGATAGGTAGAAAAGAGACTCCTCAGCAATCCTCACAATCCACTGTAAGGTCTTCTGGTCAGATGCCTTGCAATTCCTGTACCAGATGGCTGCTGGTCATTATACTCTCATTGTTGTTTATCTAAAAATTAATTAGAATGGGGGGATGGGGGGGACTGCACTCTTTTAATACCCATTTCCTCCTATGCCTCGTTCCATTTATGTAGCTGTTTGTAACCATTGTACTTCCTTAAAACGTAACACTTCTTCACAAGGGATCTTCTTCACTTAGAGGGTGGTGAGAGAGTGAAATGAGCTATTAATGCAAGAGGTGAATACAGATTTGATTTCAATGTTTAAGAGAAAATTGGATTGGTACATGGATAGAAGGGGCATGGTCCAGGTGTAGGTTGATGATACTAGGCAGATTAATATTTTGGCATGAAGTAGATGGGCTGAATGGTCTGTTTATATGCTGTAATGTTCTATGACTCTTGCACTGTTCCCTACTACCAGTTCTTGCTTATTTTCTTAAGAAGATGATACATAGATCTGGGATCAGCTTTTGTGTGTATACTGATCTCATCCAGCTCCCTCACTCTGCCATTTGTCCCATCCTTGCTGCCTCTGTTATCAGTCTGCTTGTTTGACATCCTTAATGGGAAAGCTAGTAACAACATATTTCTCTGCCACCAGACCCATGACACTGCTGCCAATGATTCTGTCCTATTTTCAAGGTTAAACCAGACTAATTTTGTCTTCAATAAATTAAATACCTAACTAATCTAGTTGTTACTGCCTATGCCTATAGCCCCACATTCTCTATATATTGATTTTAAAAGAACCTTTTTAAATGCCTCTTTTTTTACTTTGGCTCCACTACCACTCCTGACTGAGTATTCCAGATACCCATCATTTTTTGTGTTTTATAAAGAAACATGTCTTAAAAGCATATCTTGAGTTTTGGACATTTCAACCCTGTGAAACAGATGCCGGTTCTCTATTATCTTTGCTTCTCATAATCTTACAAATTTGTATCGGGTCTCTCAGCCTCTGCCACTCCAGAGTGTCGAACCTCTTCTTACAGGACGTGTGCTTGAATCCAGACAGTATTCTAATAAACCTCTTCCGCACTCTCCCAAAATTCTTCACATCCTTCTTGGAAAGGGGCAACCATAATTCAATGCAATACTCCATATGTGGCCTAATCAGAGTTCTATAAAAGTGCAGGATTTCTTGCTCTTATCGCCTTAATTAATAAAAGCAAGCATACCATATGGCAGGGGTTCCCAACCCGGGGTGCCTGCACCCCCAGGGGGTGCGAGATGGAATTTCAGGGGGTGAGACAAAGAGTGGCTTGTGTGCTTGAGTGACAAGTCACGAGTCATCACTCAGCCAGCTGCCAGTGTGCCTTGAGAAGTGGTAGTAACGTTTGTCCCAAGCACACTCCAGTCTCCCGCTGCCCGAGTCAGCATTCAGGATTCTCATCAGTGTTACCTGGGAAGTTACACCTCAGAGTTGAGGAGTCTCATCAGTGTTACCTGGGAAGTTACACCTCAGAGTTGAGGAGTCTCATCAGTGTTACCTGGGAAGTTACACCTCAGAGTTGAGGAGTCTCATTAGTGTTACCTGGGAAGTTACACCTCAGAGTTGAGGAGTCTCATCAGTGTTACCTGGGAGTTATACCTTAGAGTTGAGGAGTCTCATCAATTTACTGTTTACAACTTTTTCTGAATAAATTAGAAACTAATTGCTCAATTTATATTTGCATTTTATGCACTGAGTTAAAAGCTTATTTTTTTAAGTTCAATTTGTTCACCCGCAGTATTGTATGTGGTTCAATTTGTGGTTCAAAAATTAGAAATTAGACTTCTTCGTCTTCAAATGTGATATTATTTTTGTAGGGGGTGTGAACATCAATCAAACATTTCCTAGGGGTGTGGGGCATAGAAAAGGTTGGGAACCACTGCCATATGGCTTCTTTACTACCCTATCAACTTGTCACTTTCAGCATGCAAAGTACTTAGGCCCTAAGATCCCTCTGTGTATTAATGCTGTTAGGCTGTATTAAGGCAAATTATATTGCCCTCCATTTAAAATAGCACCAGTAGCTGAAATTTAGCTGAGTTTATTGATGCACTTCGAAAAGGGCTGCAGTATCTTGAAAAACTAATGATGAATTGGCACTAGTTTTTTAATATCTGTTAATAAAATCATTGAGTTTGGATAAAATATCTTGATATTTAAAGAGTAATTCTTTATTGATATCATTGAGAGGAAGGTATGTTGAACTATTATTTTTGGCTGATTAATCTGTCCTTTACAATTGAGTGATTTCTTGAGTGTGTAATGGCTATAAAAACTTGCACATCAGTTGTGCATGCAATTTTTAGTTTGTCCTTCTAAATTATAACACTTTCTACTCAATTTATAGCAGCTTAATGTTTATGTTAACTGCAATGTTTATTAAACTTAAATATAATTTTTCTGTTTTACAATGTAGGTTATAGCAATGATAAAAGGGCTACAAGTGTTGATGGGTAGAATGGAGAGTGTGTTCAATCATGCAATTCGACACACCATTTATGCTGCACTCCAAAACTTTGCTCAGAAAACTCTTCGTGAACCTTTGCGTCAGGCCATCAAAAAGAAGAAAAATGTGATCCAGAGGTTTGTGAGTGTGGTTATACATTTTTGTTTGTGTTCTCTACCTCGGAGACCTGTAATTAGCCTTTTAAAAAAAAAAACTATTGGAGTTGATCTAAATTATACACATGCCTTTTCTGTGAGAAAATGAATCCAGTAGGAATAGTTGAAAGTTATAAAGAAGGTTGTTTTGGTAAGTTTAGTTGTAAGGATTGGGATAAGATTAGTCTGATGAATTAAAATGTAGTTTTTCAAATTGACAAAAGAAACTCTTAAGGAGAAGCCATGGGGATCGCAGAATATTGGTGAGGCAGTTGAATCTGTTAACATTTTTTCCCAGATGATGCTTTCCATTTACCTTGAATAAAACTGTTCACAATTTAGCAATTTCTGTTGGATGAACTTTTTTGTTCTTGATGATTGTCAGTGCGAAAGGAAATTCTGATACTTATGATACATAGTACTTGTGGTGTTGCTAAGCTGGTTGAGCAGTCAATCTTATCAAACATTTTGTGAAGGTCAACCAGGAAGTTTAAAAAACGCAAGATTTCTTAATTGTTTTACAGATTAAAGTAAAGTTTGGTTTATCAAACTTGCTGTAGAACAGGGGTCGGCAACCTTTTTGCCCTTGTGGGCCGGATCACGTATTAATGAGCGGATGGTGGACCAGATAAATGCCATAAAAACTTGAAATATGGGAATTACCCATTTAAATACATCTAGTTATGTTTTGCCTCAAATTAATGAATAACTCGTGCTAGATGATCATTTGTGCTTAACCAAGGATGACAATTAGTAATCAAAGAACTCATCTTCAAACACATCTTCAGAATGAAATTTCAATCTCAGTATGTCATCACACTGCATCTCGATCAACTCCATTTGAATAATTTCTGATGCAGTGTCCACTTCCACAGCTTGAACTAATTTGCATGAAAGCGAAAGCCAGCAAAACGAGATGAAAACTCTTTTCTCAATTCTTGGACCATATTCACAAAAATGCCTGGATCTTGTGCTTTACTTTTTTTGAAAAGTGGGAAAATGTGCATAATTTCCTTTTTGAAGCTGGTACTCCCACAATTGCAGCTTTCTTTTAAAGGCCACAATATGACTATACATCTTATGTATTAGCTGATTTTTTTCCTTGAAGTTGTAAATTCAAGTTATTTAAATGAGATGTAATGTCCACAAGAAATGCCAAGGTTGTAAGCCAAACAGGATCATGAAAATGTGAAGCATCCTCATTTTTGCTTTCAAGGAATATTACCACCTCGTCATGCAATGCAAATACTCTTTCCTGCATTGACCTTCGGCTAAGCCAGCGTACATTGCAGAAATTCTGCCTTCTTATCCAACAAAAACTGCTGAAACTGGTGGTGATTCAATCCATGAGATAGGATCAGATTCACTGCCTTCACAACAATGTCCATAACATCCTTTAATTTCAAAGACTTGGCAGATAATGCCTTTTGATGGATAATGCAATAAATTTTAACCAGTTTCTGTGTGATTCTGAGGTTTTCCATTTGTCCTTGCAGCAATGCGATGATGCCTTTTTTTTGTCCCACCATTGCTGGTGCCCAATCAGTTGTGATGCCAGTTAGCTTTGACACATTAAGTTTAATTTCTGACATCATTTTCAACAAAGCTTCAAAAATGTCTGCTCCAGTAACCGTGTCCTTCATAGGAATTATGTACAGGGTTTTTTATATTACTGCGTATGTCTACGCCCACCTGGACAAGCCGGCTAGCACTGTGAGGGTCATGTTTTTTGACTTCTGCAGTGCGTTCAAAACCAACCGCCCTGCTTTGCTGGGTGAGAAGCTGACAGTGATGCAGGTGGATGCTTCCCTGGTGTCATGGATTATTGATTACCTGACTGGCAGACCACAGTACGTGCGCTTGCAACACTGTGTGTCAGATAGAGTGGTCAGCAGCACTGGGGCTCCACAGGGGACTGTCCTGTCTCCCTTTCTCTTCACCATCTACACCTCAGACTTCAACTACTGCACAGAGTCTTGCCATCTTCAGAAGGTTTCTGATGACTCTGTCATAGTTGGATGCATCAGCAAGGGAGATGAGGCTGAGTACAGGCTACGGTGGGAAACTTTGTCACATGGTGTGAGCAGAATCATCTGCAGCTTAATGTGAAGAAGACTAAGGAGCTGGTGGTGGACCTGAGGAGGGCCAAGGCACTGGTGACCCCTGTTTCCATCCAAAGGGTCAGTGTGGACATGGTGGACGATTACAAGTACCTGGGGATACGAATTGACAATAAACTGGACTGGTCAAAGAACACTGAGGCTGTCTACAAGAAGGATCAGAGCCGTCTCTATTTCCTGAGGAGACTGAGGTCCTGTAACATCTGCACGATGATGCTGAGGATGTTCTACAAGTCTGTGGTGGCCAGTGCTATCATGTTTGCTGTTGTGTGCTGGGGCAGCAGGCTGAGGGTAGCAGACACCAACAGAATCAACAAACTCATTCGTAAGGCCAGTGATGTTGTGGGGGTGGAACTGGATTCTCTGATGGTGGCGTCTGAAAAGAGGATGCTGTCCAAGTTGCATGCCATCTTAGAAAATGTCTCCCATCCACTCCATAATGTACTGGTTAGGCACAGGAGTACATTCAGCCAGAGACTCATTCCACCAAGATGCAACACTGAGTGTCATAGGAAGTCATTCCTGCCTGTGGCCATCAAACTTTACAACTCCTCCCTTGGAGCGTCAGACACCCTGAGCCAATAGGTTGGTCCTGGACTTATTTCCACTTGGCATGATTTACTTACTATCATTTAATTATTTTTGGTTTTATTTTGCTATATTTCTACTCTATTCTTGGTTGGTGCAACCAACCCTCAGGATCAATAAAGTATGTCTGTCTGTCTGTTAATCAAAATGGCTTCTTTGTTAAGTAAAAGTAGGGTTGCTTCTTTGTTATGGTAACTGGTGAGAGAGTGCTTTCTCCTGCAGCTTGTTTGGGTTATGATTACTGATACTGAGAATTGTATTCATTTGTTAACCAATTGGGATAGGTGTTATTCTTTCGAGGTCAGCAGGAGACGCTCATGGAGTGAGCACTGTTTCAGATTCGCTCCATAACCTTTACTTTTTTTAACCTATGATCACCCTTATTTAACTTACTTTTACCTACACCAAAAGATTCTTGCTACTTTTTTGGACTTATCTTTAAGAGTTTATTGTGAATTTTGAAGAAATGAATACAAAAATGGCTCTTAGATCTAAAGGGCGAGAACCTGGGAAAGATTCTAACGGGAACGGGAGGAAGAAAAAGACCAATCCTAAGCGCACTGAATTGACTTATGAGATGTTATTGGAGGTTTTAAATGAAAAATTTGAAGAACAACGACAAATTTTCAAACAAGATATAAAGGCCTTTCAGGATTATATGGATAAGACGGATTCAGTAGTTAACCAGCAGCAAGTTCTAATCGCAACTCTGGAAGAGGACGCTCGGAAGCGAGACTTGATAATCGAAAAACTGGAGCAGAAATTATTTTCGACGATTAAATAGGTGGAAACACTTAAAGCCAAGAGTGTCGACTTTGAGAATCGGTCCAGAAGACAGAACTTACGCATACTTGGTCTCCCGGAAGGTATTGAACAAGGGGACCCCTCAAAGTACTTTGCTCAACTTTTAAAGGATGCGTTCCCTTCTGTATTCCCAGACAGTCCTCCGTTACTCGATCGCGCTCACAGAATTGTGCGTCGATCACCAAGTGCTTCAGCTAAACCACCGGTTGTAATTGTCCGATTTCATTATGTGTATGTTAAAGAGCAACTTACTCGTGTGGCTCAGCGTGTAGGGATGGTCAAATTTCAAGAATTCAATTTTCGTTTAGTGGAGGATTTTAGTCCAGAAGTAATGAAGGCAAGGCTTCTTTTTAAACCTCTGATGTCCGAATGTTATGAGAAAAATCTAAAACCTGCGCTTTTATACCCTGCGAAGCTCAGAATATCGTCTCCCAATGCGTCACGGCGTGTTTTCTTTTCTACATCTGAAGCGAGAAGCTTTCTGAATGAGAACTTCCCTACTGCTGCGGATTCTCATCTCTAATAAATGAGTGATTTTGATCGTTGCAAGATGGTTTTTGTTTCCAAAACCAGATTTTGTTTCTGGCTATTGGTGTAGGTTTACTCTATATTTTATACTCTAGTTAAAGTTTTTTTTGATGTACTAATCTTTTTATTTTACTTACTTCAATCACTGTACTTTAGCTTTGGTCAATGGCGGTTTCTTCTCTAAAATATTTTTGGCTTTTTTTTTATTTCGCCATTTTTTTTCTCTCGCCTTCTTCCTATAATGCATTTCTTACCACAGTTTAAATTTTTTTTTTGGTTTGTTTGGGTTTTAACCCGATTTATAAGTTACTAGTGATTATATTGTTTTTGCTTTTTTTACTAGCAATTATATTAAGAAGTTTGGTTTTAGTATAGTGATTATTATTTCTTTAGAGTTTGGGTGGATCTTTTTTATCCTTTATATACGGAGTTGCCTTCTGCTGATATGGGGGTAGATTTAGTTTCATTTCTCTTTTTTCCCAGCCTTTTCCTGGCTGGGGAGGTCTTTTCTCCTCTTGGGTGGGGGGTGGGGGGTCTTTTTCTAAATCTTTTAGAACTGGTTCTTTACACCAGTTTTTTTTAGTTTCTTCATTTGGGCTGATTTTAAACTACTAAAATGTCCACGATGTGGTCACTTCCAGGTCCGCCCCTTATTTTTGTTCCTCTTCCGGGTGCATGAGTTCATAATTTGGTTAACCCTTTATATACCAAAGGGTTGATTTCAGAAATATGGCTCAGACCATTAATTTTGTCTCTTGGAATACAAATGGCTTAAACCATCTGATTAAACGGAAAAAGATTTTCAAAGTATTCCAAAGACTCAATGCACATATTATTTTTGTACAAGAAACTCATGTGAGGAAAGAGGACACTTATCGCTTTTTTAGGTTTTGGAGGGGTCAACAGTATCATTCGAATTCGAATGCTAAAGTAAAGGGAGTTTCAATTTTTATTGACTCCTCTATTGCATTTGTCCAACACGATATCTTTTCGGATCCGAATGGTAGATTTTTGTTAATTAATGGTTTACTTTTTAACAAAAAGGTTGCTATGGTTAATGTTTATGCTCCAAATGTGGATTATCCCGATTTTTTGAAGTCCTTATTTACTTCTCTACCTAATCTAAATGAATATAAGTTAATAATGGGTGGTGACTTTAATTGTTGTTTAAATACTTGTTGGACAGATCTATATCTACTCAGACTTTATCTAATAAGTCGGCCACTTATATTAACTCTTTTTTGACTGATAATGGAATTTTTGATATTTGGAGATTTCGGCATTCTAAGGACAAAGAGTTTTCATTTTTCTCACATGTTTATCATTCCTACTTGAGAATTGATTATTTTTTTATTGACTCGTGTTTTATTCCATCGGTAATTGGTTGTAATTATGATATTATAGCCATCTCTGACCATGCTCCATTAAAACTTTCTATTAAATTTACGGATACAGCTTCTAGTGCTAGACAATGGCGATTTGATTCTACCTTACTGCAAGATCCGGATTTTATTAAATTTATTAAGGAACAGATCGATTTCTTCTTTTCAACTAATTCCACGGATGATATTTCTTGCGGAACACTTTGGGACACTTGTAAAGCATATATACGTGGACAGATTATCTCCTACTCTGTTGGTCTGAGAAAACGCATTAAGAAGGAAACTCTTTTATTGGTTGATAAAATTAAAGAGATTGACAAGAAATATTCGACTACTCCTAGTAAGGAGCTTTACAAACAAAGGGTTGAACTTCAAACGGAACATAGTTTATTACTTACATCTTCGATTGAAAATCAATTAATGAAAACCAGATCTGATTTTTATATACATAGTGATAAATTGGGTAAACTGTTAGCTAGTCAATTGAAGAATGCTTTGGTTAAATGTCAAATTACTAAGATCCGTTAGCAGAATGGGGATCTGACAGTTAACCATGATGAGATAAACTTTTGGGGAGTTGGGGAGGAGATCGTGAGGAAGGTGGACAGTGCTGGAGGCGCTCTGGTCGATCACCGAGGGTGGTCCCAGACGCGCGGGCCATGGAGGTCGGAGAAGATCGAATAGTGGACCGAAGTCTTCAGTGGTTGAGGTCCAACAATTGTGCACTAATTGACTGAACCCTGATAAGTTCTGGCACCTTTTCTTTCCTTTCTCTTCTTTCATATATATTGTATCGCTATTGATCACTTAGTTCTAGTAAGATTTATAAAGTGTATTCTGTGAACGTACATGGTGTGCAGTTTGATATTGTATGTGCGAGTTTGTATTAGTGTGCATTTCACAGCATCCACGTAAACGGGAGGTGCGGTTTGGTGGATGGACGAATTTTCCCCTAGACATACACCAGCCAATTGAGTGAGCGTTGCAATTAGTTGAATAACAATTCAAAAATTGGAAAAGTTGATGTCACTCCTCGCACAAACACTGCAAGCTGAGCAGTGTCTCTCAAGCCTGCGCTCTCATCAAGCACAATTGAAAAAGTTGCAATTCGTTGCAGGCATCCCTTAAACAACTTTTAACATGTGATATTTCTTCAATATTGTTCTTGCTGACAGGCTGATAAAGATTTCTTTTCAGGACAAACAATATGCACCACTGCCAGTACACTTCATCTTTTCTGCAATATGTTTTGTGACTTCACAGCTGGCATGGGTATTTCCTTCATTTTCACTGCTTTTCTTGGCAAAAAAATGACATTTGTTTTCCGAAACTAGCCTTCGTTCGCTCAACTTCATCTTTCCTTGCTTGCCCAGTAAACTTGTTAAAATTTCCACTATGGCGGGTCTCGTAATGTCGCCTGATATTTGCCACTTTCTTCACAGCAACATTTTCTAGGCAAATAAGACAAACTGGTTTCTCAGCTTGCTCGATGAAGAAGTAATCTAGTGTCCAAGTGTCTTGGAAATTTTGGCACTCAGTGCCTACCTTCCTGAGTTTTGCATTCATTGCCATTGGAATTTTTTTTCTTCGATTTTATTTCGAAACGCGAGTTATTCAACAAGTATCGTAGAACAAGTAAATATCTGGATATTCAGCGTGGATTTCTTGTTAAAACACAGTGACACTGTTCCTGTTTACAAATTTGAACGATCCCATCTGAAAACCTGTACTGCTCGGAGAGTATCTAATACATATTAATAAGGTAGTCTGCCTTCCCGTCATTTGTATATACCAGTGTTTGCTTTGGAACAAAATGGAACCTGGGGCCAGTGTAACAAGATGCCATGCATGTCCATCAGAGTGGTCGCGTGAAACACTCAGAATAAGGAAAAATTGCTCACGGGCCGGATAAGCATAGTATCCCAATATTTGCTCGCGGGCTGGATCTGGCCTGTGGGCCCGTAGGTTGCCTACCCCTGCTGTAGAGTATACTAAAATATTATAAATTTGTTCAAAAATTAAAAATAGAACTATTCATGAATATCAAATATGAGATCATTAATCCCAAATTATCGCAGTGCATAACATTGCAAAATAAGTTGCTGTGAAGGAGTTTCTCTTTTTGGCTGGTCCTCTGGAATTATGAATGGTTTGCTTACTCTCCAGCTTTGTGAGTTCTGAAGTAGTTATTGTGGAAACCACATACTTTTCCACAAAAGGGGCAGGAGATGCCTGAAAACAAATGGAGGGTTTGTGAGATAACACATGCTTCCTGGCATATGTGCAGGGCTCCATTGTTCTTCTGATGCAAGTTTCTTGTACTTCTTGATCAAACTTGCTGATACAACATGAATGCTCCTTTTCCATTTGAACTTGGTTGTGAAATTGAGAATCTTTGTTGGCATGAGCGAAATGTCCAATTCCATGGACCAGGGGTTTATTCAGTGTAGTTTTGCTCATACTCTTCAAACCCTTCCTTTGCCTCGTTCTATGATAGAGCTCCAAATAGTTTGGTATTTTTGAGAGTATGGATTTAGGCATACAAATACCCTACACATCAACACGTACAAACAAGCTGGATGAACTCAGCAGGTCGGGCAGCATCTGTTGAAAGGAGCAGTCAACGGATGCTGCCGGACCTGCTGAGTTCATCCAGCTTGTTTGTACGTGTTGATTTGACCACAGCATCTGCAGTGTACTTCGTGTTTAATACCCTACACAGCTGCCTGCTTGTGACTAGGGCCTTTATGGTATGTTTGGAGGCTTGAGAGAGGATACTAATGTTGGTTCACTTACCATCCCAGAGAAATGGGAGGATTTTGTAGGAATTTTCAGTGTTTTGAGGTATTTGCTGTAGATATAGATAGTCTAGGTCTCAAAACGTGGGAGAGCCAAGATCATTCCAAATTCTTTATCTTCACATACCCTTTTAATAATAAATATAAAACCATAAGACCTATGAGTGTAATTATGTCAGTTAGCCCATCGAGTCAGCTCCACCTCTTGGTTATGGCTAATTTATTAACCTTCTCCTGGCTTCAGTTCACAATCTTTGGCACCCTTACTAATCAAGACTCAATCAATCTCTGCTTTAAATATACTCAATGCCTTGCATCCACAGCTGTCAGTGGCAATGAAATCCACAGATTCACCACCCTCTGGCTAAAGAAATTTCTCCTCATATTCAATCAAAAAATGCTGTTCTGGTGTATTGGAAGTCATAGAGTCATACAACATAGAAATGGATCCTTTGACCCATCTGATTGACAACAACCAAGATTCTTGATTCCTAACCTGGGGGAAAGACTATCTGTGTTGGGCTTTTTTAAAAAAAATGTCCTTTGTGATTTTGTATACCTCTATACAATTGTCCCCTATTCATGAAAAAAGTCCCAACCTGTGCAAACTCTGTCCGTAAATCAGTTCCTTGTGCCCCAACGTCAGTCTTGTAAATGTCCACTGCACTCTTTCCAGCTTGACAACGTCTTTCTTATAGATTGACCAAAGCTGAACACACTGTTCTCAATGCAGCCTTATGTTGCCCTTCTTAAATAAAGGCACAATATTAGACACCTTCCAGTCTTCTAGCACTTCACCTGTTACTAATGACAGTGCATATATCTCAGCCACAGCTTCTGCAATATTTTCTCTTGCTTTCCAAAGATGTTCTTGTATCAGGCTTTGGAGATTGATCTACCTTCATTTGCTTCAGACATCTAGTACTTGCTCTGCTGTAATGCGAGCTGGTCCCAAAGCATCATCTTTAACTATCTCAACATCCAAAGTCTTCATGTCCTTCTCCATGGTAAAAGCAAAGAAAAAATCATTGAGGACATCCCCATCTCATGTGGCTCCTCACAAAGATGTCTACTTTAGTCTTTGAGAGGCCCTGATCTCTTGAGTTACTTGTTTTCCTCTAATACACGGTGGATTCTAGTTAATTGGGGTACATCGGGACCAGTACGTTTTGACCCAATTTGGTGGCTACTCCAATTAGTTGAAGTTTCATGGAAATAGTTAAAAAGGTATAAAAAGACTAACTACTATTTAACTTGTGTTTAAATTAAATACAGAACAAGTTAGAACACTACTAATACCACTACAACACAATAAAACTATTAGTTCCTAATAGCTGTAGACAGAGGAATTCATCCAGTATATCTTTTGATTTACTGTAAATGAACAAAATCAGCATAGACTTCTAGAACAGATAATGAATGGACTGCTTTCATGCAATGCTTTTGACAATTGCATCCTCCAGATCTTCATATGTAGTTCCTAACTTGAAGTAGTGAATTTGTTTCTTTATAGTTCAAGTTTAAATTATCATTCAACCATACAGGAATGCCCATGAATACAGCCAAAAGAAACAGCTTTAGTCCAGGGCCAAGTTGCAAAACACAGAAGCAACAGATACACACAGCACAGAGTACATATAAGATAGCAAACCCATATGTTACCAGTAAAATACAGTCATATTTAAAAAAAAAAAAAAATATATATATATAGTCCAAGACTGAGTCCATAAATGTTGCATGAAAAGCCATCAAACCCAATATGGCTTGTCTTCTGCCAAGCAAACACAAGAGGGCTGCAGGAACTCCAGCTTGGACACCACAACACACCACCTCCAATGGAGTGCACCGACTCTGACACCTCTCTCTTGGGTGGCTGTAAACAGGCGATACCGTGGCTCAAGGACTAGTCCAAGGCCACGCAACTCCCCAGCCGGCCACCATTAAATCACTGAATCATACTTGCAGCTTTCCATATTAACAATGTCCAACAGGGTCTTATGATCATAAGGAAAGTGACTAAGGTCATTTCTTTTTCCTTCCTGACTGTTTCTGGCATCTCCAAGCCTGAATGCTTGAAACTACAGTGAACAGAACGGTTCTGAATTATCTTATTGCTTATTTCTTGCCAGCTAACACTGACAAAAATCACTGCTTCTTGAACACACACACGCAACTGAAGCTATTTAAAACTGTTTGCTATAAGCATGGTGTAACGAATAATGCACACACAAGTGCATGTGACTGATACTAGATATAAACTGTTTGCAGCAGTCTCCTGCCCCAATTCAGTGGCATAGTGTCCCAAATAAATAAAGGAAATCAAGGCTATTGTTTTTGATTAGTTTTTGTTATTTAAGAGTTGTTGCAAATAAAAAGCTGCCAATTAACTGATGAATCAATAACCAGAATCCACAGTAATTATAAAATCTCTTGGCATTCTTATTAATCTTCTCTGCCAATGCTATCTCAATCCTTTTTGCTCTTCTGATTTCCTTGAAACACAGAAACATAGAAGCATAGAAAATAAGTGCAGGAGTAGGCCATTTGGCCCTTTGAGCCAGCACCACCATTCAGTATGATCATGGCTGATCATCCAACTCAGAACCCTGTACCTGCTTTCTCTCCATACCTCCTGATCTCTTTAGCCACAAGGGCCATGTCTAACTCCCTCTTAAATATAGCCAATGAACTTGCCTCAACTGTTTCCCTGTGGCAGAGAATTCCACAGATTCACCACTCTCTGTGTGAAGAAGATTTTCCTCATCTCGGTCCTAAAAGGCTTCCCCTTTATCCTTAAACTGTGACCCCTCGTTCTGGACATCCCCAACATTGGGAACAATCTTCCTGTATCTAGCCTGTCCAATCCCTTTAGAATTTTATACGTTTCAATAAGATCCCCCCTCAATCTTCTAAATTCCAGCGAGTATAAGCCTAGTCGATCTAGTCTTTCTTCATATGAAAGTCCTGCCATCCCAGGAATCAACCTGGTGAACCTTCTTTGTACTCCCTCTATGGCAGGAATATCTTTCTTCAGATTAGTATACTCCTTCATCCCTATACTTTAAGTGTTTACTTGAGTCCCAGCTAATCAATGCTTCCTTTTTCTTGACCAGAGCCTTGTACCCCTTGTCATACAAGGTTCCCTACTCTTACCAGCCTTGCCTTTCACTTTAACAGGAACGTGCAGACCTTGAACTTTTGAAAGTGATGGTGAATTTAATCATCTTTGTCTTCTTGGCCTGGTATTGGCTCAAGAGACATGGGAAGCGATTCTCATTAAGAAGGTTTAATTTCTCAGTGCAGATTAATAGAAGACCCATGTTTTGCACATATTGAGTATGCAGCCTTCAGTGAAAGAATCAAAATTGGCTTGAAGCCCAGCATCTAAGCACGTGCAAACACATGTATAATCTGCATACTTAACCACTGAGATTACAGGAAATTGAACAAATTTCCATTAGTTCTGAAGATTTTTTTTTAAGAGATCCAGCTTGGTAACGTACCCTTCCAGCCCAGTGAACACTTGCCACCCAATTACATCCGCAAGACTGTGGACGTTGCAGTAAGGCAAGGGTTAAAGACAGTGTTCAGGCAAGGAAAGCCTGGGGCAGTTGTAGTCAACTCAGGCCTTTGAAGTGAGACCGCCAGAGCCACCCTTGTTTACTGCAGTTGAGATAAGTGTGATTGAGTCAGAAGTGTGCGTGTGTTCTGGTTCCAGTTGTTTTATTTTATTATTGGTGATGACATCACCAATGAACTTACATATGTGTTTGGAATCTTGGAGGAAACAGGCAAACCTGGAGGAAATCTTTGCAGTCACGAGGAGAACGTATAAATTCTTTACAGACAGTGTTGAGAATTGAACCCAGGTCGTTGGTACTGTAATAACATTATGCTAACCACAGTGCTACCATGTTGCCCTTAGCTCTACTTGCACAGGAAGTTCACCATAGGCAAGGGGAAAATTGGAAAGTACTGGGGAAATGATCTAGCTTTGCTTAACACTGAGATTAGGTCTGTCAGAGATCGACTGGTTCATATCGTAGTTTGCATGCCTTCATGAAGCAAATGTAAACCGCAGACAAATTTCTGTGGATATTCTAATTTGAGAAAGCTGTTCACAGTTCCTCCTTATTTTCAGCAATGTACTGGAAGCTTGATGATGGGATCAGGCTTCTGACTTTTCAACGCAATCATTATTGAAGTGTGGAACTTGCACTTTTGAAAGTTACAAGGAAAAGCAGTAAAAATGATACAGAGTTAAAACGAATGATCAATTTATCATGTGTTCATATGAACCCAGGCAGCTATAATTCTTGTTGGCAGCTTCAAAAGAAAATCACATGATTACAAATATTGTTAAGCTGGAAATACTTGGATAAACTTTCAGTTCCTGTAGGCCTCTAGAGGGCATGAAATTATTGTGTTTATTTAGAACTATGTTTTTCTAAAAAGTTATGTTACTTTTAATTCTCTTATTTAAAAAAAAATTATACTTTGTTTTGTGTTCTATGTATAGTTAAGGATCTCTCCATAATCAGTTGACTGATTAGAAATGAGATGAACAATTTTCCAGTTTGTGTGGTTCCAAATCTTGGGTTTGTTTTCTAGGTATTGTTAACTTAGATGCATATGTATATTTACAATCCATGATGCTTACAGACATTATCTGTGAATTAATTCTGTCATCTGAATTATCCTATGCTCTCCTTTGCACCACTGTATGGAACAACCAATTAGAAATGTTAGTTCTGATGCAGATACATTTTTCCTGTCTAGTGTTCTTCAAGCTATTCGGAAGACTATATGTGATTGGGAGGTTGGACAAGAACCAACAAATGATCCTGCGCTCAGAGGAGAAAAGGATCCTCGAGGTGGCTATGACATCAAGGTTACCCCCCGAGCAGTTGGACCATCCAGCACCCAGGTGTTACTAAAGTGCTAATCTTTCCTCAATAATCCCTGTTCATAAACAAACTAGTCAAAGCCAAAAATGGGAATTGAGGTTCAGATTGCTCATGATGCTGTCAGAAAGTAAATGAAGAAGAGTAATGAAGGGATATTGAAAAAGCAAGATATTTATTTGGCAGGCAAAAAATTTAAAATTATGAAATAGGAAATATTGTATAGTATTTCAGAAATGTATATTTAGTTGGAAGGATTTTGTGTTGCACAGTAAACTTAAGTATTTTTCTTTGCAGTTGCAGTATCTGTTGATCACCTTCATTGTTAGTAACTGCTTTATAATAGTATTGGTTTGCAGCTTTTGAGCACTTAATTTGTTGGTTTTTAGGTTCTGGTAAGTCTACTTAATGACTGCTTTGAAATAGAACGTGGTTTCTTAATCAGATTGAAGTTTTAAAAAAAAACACATTGGTGTTTGAACTTTATGCAAATGGAGATGCCACCATTTCTCCTTATAGCAGTCTGAGCTATTAACACTGATACTGTTAACTCAAGCATTTACTAACAAAATGCTTAATCTGGTCAATAACATTTCCTCAGCTGGGCAGGAGTGATCAGTTTTTTTTTGTTGTGAGGCACTTAACTTACAAGTTATTGTTTTTAATGTCATGTAGATAGCCAGTAACATTGTATTATTAACATTATTTCTTCTTTAGAAACTACTTTGCTATTGGTTTTAAAATATAAAATTTCAGAATATCATGGTCCTCCTGTAATTAATACATCTTTTGTTGATGTGCATGGCATACTTTGATGGGTGTGTGCTTCTAAGCTCTTTGCTTTTGCCAATGAACTTGAAAGTAATTTTGCTTACTTCCTCAAAGAGCATATTGAAATTGGCAAGATGATCAATCAACTGTTCCTTTTAGCTAGGTGTTTATAATAATTTCAGCAATTCCTATCCAGTTATGATCTTAATGGAAAATTGTGAAATAATCATTATTGATACAGATTATTTGATTTTTTTTTCCATTCAGACCATTCCAGCATAATTTAGTTGCTTGCTGTGATAACACTTTGCTATGTGGTAATATTAACATCAATTTCTTCTCTAATGCTATTTAACAAAACTCACACTCTCTGCTTTTCTCTCTTAATTCTTAATGTTTGTCACTACCAACTGGTTTTAGTTGTATATGGTGCGCACCATGGCAGAATCATTGCTATCTGGGGAGCTAGCGAAGCAGCTAAAATCTCTGGGGCTGGAAAAAACACTCATTGCGACGAACACCTTTCTGAGACGTTCCTACATCTATCCAACCATATTAAACTTTGGTGGTAAGAAGAAAGCCTCTTTTGTTTAATGAAAGAAAGTCAAATTGTTCCATCATATGAAGCTTGAACATTGTTAATTTTGGTATTTTTTTAATCCCTGTAACTAGAAGGATTTAATATTTTTAAAATACATGTGCTAATGCAGAATTTATTAAAACCAGCTAAACAGTGTGCCTCAGTTTAAAAAAAATTGGTTCATTGTTGTGAAAGTAAGTTTAATACAAATTATCTTTATAGTGGTGGAACAGTTGGACTTTCTCCATTTAATGTATGATGACTAATGTGTGCCCTCTGCCTTTTTTCTTGTTTTACATTTTCCTTTTAATATAGCTCTACATGGTTAGAACTATGCTAGAGTCCCTCATTGCCGACAAAAGTGGTGCAAAGAAAACATTAAGAAGTAGTCTTGAGGGCCCCACCATTATGGCGATAGAAGAGTTTCATCGGCATTCATTCTTCTACACTCACTTGCTCAATTTCAGTGGTAAGATATTTCTTCCACAGGAGGCAGTGGGATGGGACAGACTTGTACTTTGATCTTGTGCCATAAAAGAGAATTTTATTAATCTTAAAACATGCATTGAGCTATGTGAGTAATTGCACAGAAAGTGGAATAAATATTTTAAAAAAGGAATCTTTGGAGGTTCTACTGATTAGAATAAATGAGAAATGACTTGTTTTAAAATGATGTGAATCGTAGTTAGTGCTGAAATATTAAACAAAGCGATATTTTCAACTGCTTAGCTCCTCTGAAATAACTTAGTTAGAAATTACTGATAATAACATGGAAACCAATGCAACTACCTGTATTTTAAATTTTGGGTTACACTTCTGTCCAAAAACTAATTACACCATAAGACACAGGAGCAGAATTAGGTCAATTGGCCCATCAAGTTTTATCTACCACTCCCATTATGGCATCAGGGTGCCGCGGTAGCATAGTGGTTAGTGCGAAGCTGTTATAACTTGGGTTGTTGGAGCTCAGTTCTGGTGCCATCTATAAGAAGTTTGTGCGGTCTCCCTGTAACTCCAATGGTTTCCTCCCACTGTCTAAAAACATATGATTAGTAAGTTAATTACACATTCTAAATTGTCCCTTGATTAGGCTAGTGCTAAATAGATGGCTTGTTTCCAGCACATCTTGTTGGCTAGAAGGCTTTGTTCTGCACCGTATCTCAAAATAAAATAAAATAATCCCTCTCAGCCCCATTCTCTTGTTTTCTCCCCTTATCCTTTGACACCCTTACTAATCAAAAACTTATCAACCTACACTTTTCATATACTCAGTGACCTAGCCTCCATAGCCACCTGTGGTAATGAATTCCACAGATTCACCACTCTGTGGCCAAATGAAATTTCTCCTCATCTCTGTTCTAAAGAGATGTCCTTCTGTTCTGAGGCCTTGCAATATTTGATGGGTAATTTCTGGTTTGTATCCCCTTATGGTTTGTTAACTAATGTTCTGGAAGTTGTTTTTGATTATTTATCTGAATTGTAATTAAATTGCTGCTCAACTGCTTGTAGCAGAGCCACCATTTTTAAACCAAACTACTGAGTCATTTGTAGAAGTGAGAAGAAAGTGCAGTTCTGAATTCAGTAGGTAGAACCACTAATCATCTAGAGGTAGACATTTGAATATCATAATTAGCTGAATTTGATTCCTTACTAGTAAATGAATGTGGGATTAAAGTATTAGTTTAATATATCTGAGCATTTCATTTGTACTTCATAATCTGATGAGTAAAGTATCGGAAGATAGACTCTCAAACATACAAATTCTCAGTGGTCCTGTGATGTTGGAATCCTTGTGGAATCCAGCAAAGGGGCAGAACCTTACTGAATTCCCAGTGGGTAGATGCTGACCGTAGAACCTGCATCAGGTGGTTCTTAATGTAGGTGCATTAGGGTTGGACAGAAGTAGCTGTGAGGTAGGAAAGTAAGAACAAGGTAAGATACCTTTTCCAAATTAAGTTTGCTTCAGTGTTCTGAGTGTTTCTGTATTCAAATAATTTAATTTCTTTGAAACATTTTAATATTTTTAATGTTTTTTTTGCTTTAAGATTCTGAATGTCAGGACTTTGAGAAGCATTGGAATAGTTTCAGCCAGCTACGGCTCACAGTTTATATTTTTCACCTATTTCATTCACCTGGCTTGTTGTGGCCCATCCATATGGTAGTATCATATGACACAAGGCCCTGGCCTTCATTGGGCCTTGGCATTATAGATGTGCACTATAACAGCAGGTCAAAACAAGAGATTTGCAGAAGCTAAGTTTGCACATCTTTTTGTCATATAATTATAGAGTACTGCAGCACAGAAACTGGCCCTTAGGCCTATCCAGTCCATGCCGACTTGGTCTTCTGCCTTGTCCCATCTACCTGCTCCAAGATCATAGCTCTCCATACCTCTTTCACCCATTTACCCATCCAGACTTCCCTTAACTGTTACAATTGAACCTGTATCTACCACTTCTGCTGACAGCTGGTGCCTCTGAGTGAAGAAATTCCCCTCCAATTTCCCCTTAAATATTTCACCTTTCACCATAAACCCATGTCCCATAGTTCTGTTTTCACCCAACCTATGGAGGAAAACAGCCTGCATGCATTCACCCTATCTATAGAATTAATTATTTTGTATAACTCTACGAGATCTTCCCTCACTTTCTTGCTGTCCAGAGAATAAGTTCCTAGTCTACACTTCTTTTCCCTATATCTCAGGTCCTTAAACTCCAGCAAATTCTTATAAATTTTGTCTCCATTCTTTAAAGCTCATCAATATCTTTCCTATACATAAGTGACCAAAACTGCATACGGTACTCCAAATTTGGCCTCGCCAACATCCTATACATCTTCAACATCATATCCCAACTGCTGTTCTCAATCCCTGATTTATGAAGACCAATGTGACAGTAGTCACATGTCTACCATGTCACCAGATTCATGGAATTATGGATCCCTTTGTTTTTGGCATACCTCTGAGCCCTTTCATTCACTGTGTAAGTCTTACTTTAGTTTGTCCTCCCAAAGTGCAACATCTCACACTTCTCTGCATTGTTCCATCTGCCATTTTTTAGCCTGTTTTCCTAGCTGGTGCAGATCAAGCTTTGATAACCTTCCTCACTGTCCACTATGCCCCTAGTTTGCTATATTGTCATCCATATCACAAGTATAGATGATATACTATATAAACTAGGACCAATCCCTGTGGCCACCAGTGGTATATTAATATCAAGCCTAAGTACTTTTCTCAGCAGGTCGGGCAGCATCCGTTGCTGTCCGACCTGCTGAGTTCATCCAGCTTTTGTACGTGTTCATTTGACCACAGCATGTGCAGTGTACTTTGTGTTAACTAAGTCCTTTTCTTCTTGTACTAAGTTCTGTCTGACTGGTTTATGCTTCATGTAAGGATTTTTTCATCTACTGATCATGTTTCTTTTTAATGTCAATGTAGTTTAGGAAACAAAATCTGATTAAACAGAGTTGTCATACAGTATATTGTAACATCACTCTTTATAATCATTATAAAGGTATAATTTTACATTTAAGAAATTTATCTCTGTTTGCTGAAACTAATTTTTTTTATTTCTTAAGAAACACTTCAGCAGTGCTGTGACCTGTCTCAGCTTTGGTTCAGAGAGTTCTTTCTTGAATTGACAATGGGAAAAAGAATTCAGTTTCCTATTGAGATGTCAATGCCCTGGATCTTGACTGACCATATTTTGGAGACCAAAGAAGCATCCATGATGGAGTAAGATTTTAAGTAATTTCCTTGCTGTTCCAGTTCATGAGGGAAGGAATTTTTCCAATAGCATTCACCAGATAACAATATTTATATACTTGGGCAACAACCAATCTGCTGGAGAAACTCTGGAGTGAATTAGGAGAAAGGAATTATCGATGTTCTGGGTGAAGCCCTGCTTCAGAACTGAGAGTGGAAGGGGAAGATGGCCAACATAAAGAGTAAAAAGAAATGGAGAGATTAGAGTCCTGGGTACTTGGTGGACTGAAGGAGGGTGAAAGATGACAAGCTGGTTGTGCCAGCTTGGGGAAGAGGAGGTAGGGTTGGGAGACAGTGGCAGGTGAATGCAATGTTTGGGCAGACAAAGGAAAAAACACGATGATCATTGGCAGATAGAGCAAAGGGAGGAGAGTGTGAAGGTTTAAGACAGTTGCTGGCAGAAGATAAATAAGAACACAAAGGCCCACTAATGCTGGAATATGGTAAGTGAAGGAGGTGATATTGGAAGCCATTAGATAGATAGATAGATACTTTATTCATCCCCATGGGGAAATTCAACATTTTTTCCAATGTCCCATACACTTATTGTAGCAAAACTAATTACATACAATACTTAACTCAGTAAAAATATGATATGGGAGAGGTGAAAGGTAGATAGAGTCAGAAACCAAAATGCTGTAGGGGAAGTGGAAACTAGGTGAATTGTGTGTGTAGTGGGAGTGAACTGGGAGTAAAACAAATATGGTTGATGGGGAGCTGGAGAGTTCAGGGAAGAGGGACAAAAATTAGAGGACTACTAGATCAGAGGGTGGAGAGGGAAGGGGGAAAAATTGTGAGGGGGGTACATGTTGGTGGGGAGAACTCACAGGAGGGAAGTGTTATCTGATACTGAAAAAATGATGTTCATAACATTGGGTTGCAGACTACCCAGGTGGAATATTGGGCGTTGGCCCTGTAGTTTGCGTTGCTCCTTATTCTGGTAGTGGAGAAGGCTGAGAAACATGGGTCACTGAGAATGGGAACGGAAAATGAAATGGCATGTAATGTGGAACTTGGGGTGACCATTGTGGACAAAATGTAGGTGGTCTGCAAGGTGGTCATCCAGTCTGTGTTTGACTTCACCAATGTAGAGGAGGCTACATCAGGAGCACTGAATACAGTAGACAGGGTTGAAGGAAGTGCATGTGAATCTTTACCTCATCTTGGGGCTCTTTAAGTCCTTGAATGTTGGTGAGGCATTACATCTCCTGCAATTATAGGAGAATATGGCAGGTGACAGGGAGTGGTGGGTCGCGAGGGATTAGTTGACCAAAGAGTCACAGAGGCAGTTGTCACTGCAGAAGGTGGAAAAAGATAGGAAGAAAATGATATGGCCGGTGGTGGGATCTTGTAACTGGTGGAAATGATGAAGGATGATGTGCTGGATACAGAGGCTTATAGGGTGAAAGGTGAGGACTAGGGGAACTCTATCCTTGTATTAGCGATATTGGAGTTGAACTTAAAACTCTAGTACCCTAACTTCCTATGGGCTCCTAGAGTTGTGCATTCTAATATTTTTATTTATATTGTTGTATTGTCACATTAGAGTTCTGGCATATTGAAAAGACTTTTCCTAAAGAGTTGAAGGGGGCAGAAACAAAATGCTCAAGGAAGAGAAATTAGAAGGATCAGGCACAAGACTTGCTTAGTGTTAATTGGACAAATATTGAGCTGTCTTTGTACAGTTAATTCAGTATTTTAAACTAATTTATGGACATTAAAACCTTGGACCAATTACATTACGGCAAAGATCAGGTTTTATTTAAAAAAAACAAAGAACTGAATACTTCAAGGACAAGAGATGCAGAATATAATCTTTGAGAAATAGTATAGCACAATGGTTTCATTGTTTTGCCAATGCAGTTTTTAGAGTAAATTCACTCCTTATACCATGTTCGTATGTTTTCTCAGCCAAACAAATGGGTAGCAGATATAGATGGCAGTGGCTGTTTTGAATTTGTGTGCCATAATTTGCCCTGTGGTGCAAATACGGGCTTCATTATCTCAGATTCTGCAGATTCTGGAAATCCAGAGTAACCCTTGCAAAATGCTGGAGGAACTCAGCAGGTCAGGCAGCAGCTATGGAAAAGAATAAACAATCGATGTTTATTCCTTCCAATAGATGCTGCCTGACCTGCTGAGCTCCTCCAGCGTTTTGGATATGTTACTAGGAATAGCGACTAACAATGTAGCAGGATGATTCCAGGCATTTAAGCATGAAAGTTTATGACAAGCAATCAGTAAATGGTTGATGTCAGATATTATTTTTTCCTGTTAGAAAGTTTCTTCTTTTATGTTCTTGTGTAGCAGTCTTAACCACTAAGGGTGCTGTGACACAAGAGTTGCAATTAGTGAACTGAGAAGCTTACTGATTAGTGGCAGACTTCGGTTGGGACATTCATAAAGAAAAAGATTGATTTTAATATATGCTTGAATTAATTTTGAAGAAACTAAGAGCATGTATTTATTCAGCACTTATAAAGTGTTAAAAGCTACATGAAAGCAATATCAAACACCATTAGACTGTGAACTGTGTTGGCAGCATTTGAACATTAGATAGATTCTGATGAGTTTCTTATAGGAAATAAGAAAAGAGGGGAGGTTTAGTACTTTATGGGTTTGAAGGGAATTCTAGAGATTACAGCTGAAATCACAGTGGCAAATTAAATGAATGAGGATGTAGAAGTACATAAAGTTGGTGATGGGGATGGAGGGAATTTGCAAACAAAGGTAAAAGTCTAACAGAACCTACTGATTTTACACAAGCACTGGCTGAATGGGACTGTCAAAATGTTTTAATTGGACTTCAATTTGAAAATAATTATTGAGCAACCTTGTTGAACCCTGACTCTTTTTTTTGGTAGGTATGTGCTATATTCATTGGATCTGTACAACGACAGTGCCCATTATGCTCTTACTAAATTCAGAAAGCAGTTCCTTTATGATGAAATTGAAGCAGAGGTAATTTTTTTTTTCAATTTAAAGCTCTGTGTCTTTTATTGCTCACTTAATTTAACAAAGAGGTTGTGTTAAGTCAACTAGTTAAAGTTGATTATTTGTGCTCATTTTGTAGGTGAATCTCTGCTTTGACCAATTTGTGTACAAGTTGGCTGACCAGATATTTGCTTACTACAAGATTATGGCCGGAAGGTAATGTTGAAGAACATTATTCAGATATTGTGAAATGCGCAATAAAAGCTAACTGCATTTCAAATATTTTACAATATCTAACATCTAATTTTTCAGCCTCCTTTTAGACAAGCGGCTGCGGGCTGAATGCAAGAACCAAGGAACTAATATACCAACGCCCCCATCAAATAGATATGAGACTTTATTGAAACAGAAACATGTACAGGTGGGATCTCCTTTTCATTTTAAAAATACCAGATTAAAAGCCTAGGCCCAGTACGGTAGAAAAGTGCCATAGAAAATGAAAGGTGAAATAAAACTAAAGCATTGGACTTTGCTTTATTGTCTTTCTTTCGTTCTTAAGCTCCATTCAAATGATTATCATTAATTTTATCTTTTGAATGCAAGTTATGTTTGGAGGTATTTCATTGTAACACATGTACGCCATTAAAACAGGCAAGTTACTGATCAGTAGTTGGAATGTCAAACATTGAATGTGTTTTAACTTGATGTACTTGTGTTTTAAATCTCTTGAATGACAGCTTCTTGGTAGATCAATAGACTTGAATCGACTGATCACTCAAAGAATTTCAGCAGCAATGCACAAATCATTGGAGCTGGCAATTACACGTTTTGAGAGTGAAGACCTCACCTCCATTGTGGTATGTGTGCTGTATCTTGGAGCTTTTAAAAAGCTGTTCAGATGATTAGCATTGTATTCAAATACATTTATGTAGATGTCATTGTCCTTTTTTTTGCTCATGTTGTATCATGGACATGCTCCAATAAATGGGAAGCTATTCAGCGAATACCTTTAAATATCAGATCACAAAGATTGGAGAAGTTGTGGACAGTACAGAGGGCTGTCAAAGGATACAGCAGAATATATTTACAAGATGCGCGAGAGAAAGAAAAAAAATTACAAATTATGCAAACAGTTGAATGAACAAGAGCATTCCAAACCAAAATTGAGTCCTCAGATCTGACCCCCGGAGCAGGCCCAAAGCCTCGCTTGTCAGTTCATTATATTAGTGGGTACAGACCACAACAGCCAAGGCAGTCTTTAATAGCCTCAGCACCATGGAGATGACCATTGCAGAGAACGAGCAAAATTGGCTCTCGTCCCAACCGACACCCCGCCTTTTCAGGCTATCTGGACTGGTGTTTAAATTGACCCAACAACGGAGCAGTGAAAGGCTCCAGCGCCCTGGAGAGAGGAGTGAAGTTCATGAAGAGTGAGTGAAGTTGGCTCTAGCCTCCAATCTGGTCCGGGGTTTACATTGATTAAACAGTATATCATAAATCGCACTAGGACCTAAGCATCAGAACTAGACCATGCCGCCCAGCGACTCGCTGCAGGCCTGGATTCCATCTGCCAGCTCAAAGCCACTCACAAGCTCTTCAGATCAATGGCTGCAAGAGTTTAATCGGAGTGAGTGTGAAATGATGCTACTTGGGAGTTCAAATGTAAGATGGAAGTATACAGTTAATGGCAGCACCCAATACAGTATTTGTGTATAGGTGGATCCTGGGGTCCAAGTCCATAGTTTAATGGAAGTGGCCATGCAAGTAGATAGGGTGCATTTATTGGTCATGAATTAAGTATTAGAGTCAGGGAATCATGTTTGTTAGTCTACATTTGGAAAATTGTGTTTGCCCCATTACAGGAAGGATGTGAAGGCTTTGGACTGGGTGCAGAAGGGATTTACCAGAATGTTACATGGATTAGAGGAGATATTGGACAAATTAGTTTCTTTGTCCTCTTTGAGACAATGGAAGCTGATTGGAGACCTGATGGAAGGTTACAAAATTATGAGAGGGGTGGAAAGGGTAGATAATCAGAATTTTTTTACACTGGTAGAAATAGCAAATACTAGCAGGCATGCATTTAAGGTGAGGGGTTAAGTTTAAAGAAGATGTGTGGAGCAAGTTTTTTTTACATGGATTGGTAGCTATGGGGTAGTAATGGAAGCAGATATGATAGTGGGATTTAGAGACTTTTTCAATAGGCACACAGGTATGCATTTGAATGGAGAACAGAGGTTTAATTCTGTACTGTGTTTGGAACAGACTGTTCTGCATTCTATAACTGGAAACTGAAGTTTTTCAAGCAATAACTAGATTAATTTTGTTGTTTTTGCTTAATATAGTGGTTAGGTGAGTGAAACCTTTTGTATTAAGATGCACAGTCTTGTGCTTTAAAGAATTGTTATTGTAAAATTGCATGAAGACTTGTAAAAAGATATGTTAGGACAGCATGATATTCCATCTTACAGTGCCATTATAGTGTAGTAGAATAGTTTGATACATTACCATATCCATTTCCTATTCTCTGTCATTTCCCATAAAATCATCTGTTTTGTTCTCCATAATTGGCAGAACTAAATAGACTCCTTAGAAAGGAATTTTTCAAGCTGTCTCCCTGAGTTTTCAGATTCAGTTTATTGTCATTTAGAAACCACAAATGCAATGCGGTTAAAAAATGAGACAATGTTCCCCCAGAATGATATCACAAAAGCATATGACAAAACAGACTACACCAGAAAATCCACGTAACTTTTGGCAATCCCCAGTCCAGAGTCCGGAGAGGCTGCTGCATATTAATATCGCGCTACCGTCTAGCGCATTCCCCAGAAAGGAGCTCCAAATCCACCATACAAAAACAAGACCAAAAACTAAAGCTACAAGACCTGCACAAAACCACATAATTACAACATATAGTTACAACAGTGCAAACAATAGCATAATTAATAAAAAAAAAAGACTATGGGCACAGTAAAAATAGTCCAAGATGTTAAAGGGCTGTAAGTTCAAAAGAAATACCCACAGTTTCCACAAGTCGCCAGGGTCCCGACAGACTCGCCATCCCACGCTGGTGGCAGAAGGGAGTACCCCCGCTATGGACTTCCACGGCGCCGCCCGACTCAGCCTCACAGACGCAGCACACAATGAAAGCTTCGTCGAAACCAGCCTTGCAGACGCAGCACACACTGAAAGTGATCTGAGTCCGTCGAACCTCCGAGCTGACGACCATCCCCTCCGGCACAGCTTCTCCGAGTACCATCTTTTGCCGAGCGTATTAAGATGGCCCCGCCAACGGCCATCGGCAATGCAACCCCAAGGACTGGGGGCCTGTTCTTCCCAGCAGAGTCCCGGACCTCGCAGCAGCAGCAACGAAGAAGGTCTTTCCGGAATTTCCTGATGTTTCTCCGTGCTTCCATGTCCGTTTTCAATCAATTATGATTGCGCACGGCACCCCACTTCACAAATAACAGATAATCAGTTCCGGAGTGGCCGCTGCAAGCTGCATCGCGCCGCCATCTTGGATCTTGCCTGGAAATCCATTTCAATCATAGAACATAGAATAGTACAGCACATTATAGGTCCTTCGGCCCACAATGTTGTGCTGACCCTCAAACCCTGCCTCCCATATAACCCCCCACCTTAAATTCCTCCATATACCTGTCAAATCAGATCAGGTAGCTATTCCAGTATAATCCTGAAAATTGGAACTTTATTGGTATGAAACAATAAGAATGATGTACTTTGGGGTTGAACAAGTTGCTATAGGGGAATTCAGATTTTTTTTAATTTACAAAAAATGTGGAAAGCAAATTTCATTAAACTTGATGAAAATTGGATGTGTGCTTGAAAAGAACTAAGCAGAATTCTGGGGAGGACTGGCATGTTGGCAAAATTTCACAGTTCTTTCAAAGAGATTGCACAAGCATAAATAGCTTGTATTTTCAGTGCTTTACATTCTCTGACTCTGCAAGTCAATATAATGCATAGTACAGTGCCTTCACCCAGTAACCCATTAAGCAAGTTGATTGCTCAAGCTTCAAATGGCAAATTTTTAATATTGAGCACTTGTTCTGATTTTGATTCATTAGGAGCTTGAAGGTCTTTTGGAAGTCAATCGCATGAGCCACAAGCTACTTGGTAAATACCTAACCCTGGACAGTTTTGATGCTATGTTCAGGGAAGCCAATCACAATGTATCAGCGCCATATGGAAGAATAACCCTTCATGTTTTCTGGGAGCTCAATTACGATTTCCTTCCAAACTACTGTTACAACGGTTCCACGCAAAGGTTTGTTTCTAAATTTTTTTTTTATTTGAATGTAACATTGCAGCACAACCTCTCTGATAATTGGCTCTTTTTGTCTTTGGCTTTGTCTTCAGTACCTTCATCATGATTTGCTGTTGAGTCCCTATCTTATTCTGCTATAGATAAGTTATACTCTGCCAGTGCTCTCTGGGTTATGAATAACTTGACTTAATGAAAATGCAACTTAATGTAAATTCTCTCATAGATCTTCAAAACTTGTTTAAGCTAGGAATAATAAGACATAATGAAATGTTTCATGGTATTCATTAATGACTGGATACAATATATATTTCATTAATTTAATTATGGGTGGTGTGAACTGAATTATAACAGGTGTATGTAGAGCGATATATGGGCAGCTATAGAAAATGGACATCTCCAACTTTAGAGAAATAAGCTTACAAATATTTATCAGAAATGGAACGCGTGTGTAACCTGAGGACTGCCTGTACTACATACTGTTTTTGACCAATTTAAATAAGGTACAATTGTGAACCTTGTCTGGAAAACTGATTTCCTATGATGGTGTACAAACCATTTTATAAATATCAACAATAACATTTTAAAGTATAAAGTACCATTTAATTTACCTGCTGCTTCATAGAAATTTAATGAAACAGAAGTTTATATTTAAGCTGAAGAATGACATTTCAGCAATGGATACTGAAATTTTAACTGAAGAAATTTTATGTTAATTGTACTGTAGTTTCCATAGTTGGCCTTTTTTTTTATTAAATAAAGGAACTTCAAGTAAAGAACAGTTGATATTTTCAGGTATTCTGTCCAATGTTCATTTACTACATTTGAGAAATGGGGGGAGGTGCAATTCAGTTACCTACTCAGTTATTTTTTGTGTAGCAATGGCTTTTGATTGTGTTCTGTTACATTAAGAGATACGGTAAGGAACAGGCCCTTCTGGCCCAACAAGCTGCACTGCCCAGCAATCCACCTATTAAACCATAGCCTAATCACTGGCCAATTTACAATGACTGATTAATTTGCTAACCCAGTACGTCTTTGGACTGTGGGAGGAAACTGGAGCACCCAGAGGAAACCCACGCATTCATGGGGAAGAATGTACAAACTCCTTGTAGATGAAATCTGAATTGAACTCCAAATTCTGATGCCCCGAGGTGAAATAGCTTCGTGCTGTGCTACTGTGGCACTCACAGTATGAAAATAAAGAGGAATATCTTTCTATGCAGCAAGGATGATCATATTTTGAAAATTATTTTGCAGTTTGCATGGCACTTGAAGATCCAAAAGGCACTTAGTACCCTTTCTGACCAAACAGTTAACCTCTTGCCTCTAAAAGAAAATGGTGCTTCACTTCCTATAGTGGCCTGTGGGTGGCAATATCACTACTTTGCCCATTCTGCTCATCTCATCTCACCCAGTGGCAATGATGTTACTGGTTATGCCACTCATCACAATAGCTAATTGAGCTAAATTAAGAGCCACGTTTGTGAAATCTCTGGTCAACTCAGCTATGCGTTTAATTGTAGAAGAACTTCAGTCCTGTACAGGTTTTCTCAGGTGCTTTGGTTTCCTCCCGCATTCCAAAAATGTATTGATTAGTAGGTTAACTGATCATATGGGTGTAACTGGGTGGTGTGGGCTTGTTGGGCCGAAAGGCCCTATTACTGACCTGTATCTCTAAACAAAATAAAAATGAAATTAGTATTTACAATCAATAAAATATGTCTTTCATTATTCTTAATTTCACAGGTTTGTGCGTACTGTTCTGCCCTTCTCTCAGGAGTTTCAGAGAGATAAGCAACCAAATGCACATCCACAGTACTTGTATGGAACCAAGGTTAGCACGTTCTGCAACATGTTTTCTTTCTGTAATTAAAGTTTTCAAGTTGTAATCAGATTTTGTTCCAACTATTCTAAAAGACAAGATTATTAAAGTGTTGTTTCTCCATTTAATAGAGAATTTCTTCCATCTGGCTGAGGATCTTAACAAACCAGACAGGATCACAACTTATTGTTGAATATTCAAAAAAACAGTCTAAATGAAATCCTGGAACTTAGTTTTGCAAGAAAATTGAAAGTTTTAAAACATTTCAATTAGTGGATCTCTAAAGCAATACTCAGAGAAAATAAAAAGGTGCACAGGAGGGTAAAAGTAAATTCCAATAATCTTGAAATCCCAATTGTTAGGCACTTAATTCACCACCCGATGCTTTCTAAGCTTCCTGAAACTCACCAGAGCTGCAATTCTTCTGCATCCTTGAAATTTAGTCATTTCACTGGAAATTTACTGTAGTATTCTGTAATATTTTGTAAAAAGAACTAATTTAAAGTTGTATTTGGTAGCAACAGGAGCAACATTAAGAGTCCAGGAAATCTGGCTGACTGCCACCAGCAAAGCCTGAGTTTGTTGAATTATCAGATCTTCCCTTTATTTTGCAATGTAAACTATGCATGAATAAGAAATAGACTCCTCTAATTGTCTTTCTGATTCTCATTCTTGCCTTGCCTGTGTTTTGTTTTCCAGTGTTGTATATTTTTGGTTTGTCTTTTTCCTCTCTTTTCATTATTTCTGGCTGTTTCCAACTTGACTATAACCTGGATTGACGTAGCACATTTAAAATGGCAAAACATCTAAAGGCACTTCACAGAAGCATTAACAGGTAAAGCTTGGCACTGAGCCACAAAAGGAGACAATTAGAACTGGTGACTTTAAAATGTGGTCATGGCCATAGGATTAAGGAGGTTTTAAAAGAGAAAAAGGAAGTAGAAAGGCAGGGTGATTGAATGTGTGAATTCCAGAGCTTTGAGCCTTGCACTATCCCTTTTATGTCTGCTCTATCTATGTAACATTGTTCTTTTATAAGCTACTTAATTAACACTTGAAACTCAAAAATCTGCAGATACTGGAAGTCTAGCATAAAACTTTTTCAAAGGGGGGGGGGGGGAACAGATAATGCTTCCTTTTAAAGAGCCTTAATCAGAAATGGAAACCGGAGAAAATAAGTTGCAAAGGTGGAGGTAGGATGGGATGGGAGAGAAGAGAACAGGCAGCTTTTGTATCTCTTGCAGCTGTAAGGGCATGTGTTGTGAATACAGGAGTGACAGGTGGAAATGGAACTGTGAACCAGGAAACGTAAAACAGTGGGCTGTTTGGAATACAGGGAAAAGAAAATGCGTCTGGTGCTGGAATCTTATCAAAAGTGCTGAGAGTATTTGAGGTTATCCCACCTTTGGCCATTTCATCATTCCAAAGAGGCTAGTCCCATTGTGACTCTGATTAGGTTTTCCATCTCCAGCCACACCTCTTTTCACACCATTTTCCCCATACAACTACAGAGAATGTACACTTGCTTTTTTTTACTTTGTTCATTGCTGTCATCCAGGGAGACACAGTCCAGACAGATAAATAAACAAATTCACTTGCACTTCTTCTTGTCTTGCATTAGGTATTTGGTTGTCACTATGTGGTCTCTTGTACAACAAAGAAACCAAGTACAGATCAGCTGACTACTTTGCAGAACAATTACCTTCAATCCATAAAAATAACCCAGAGATTCTAGTTGTTAGTTCTCCATCTCGCTCTAAGCCTGCCCTATTTGCAGGCCTAATGTAAGCTAAAAATTAAAAAAACATATTTTATCTCAGCATGTTACAGCCTTCAGAATTTAATATTGAACTCAATAATTTCAGCTGACCACCTTTCCTGTTTTTATTTGATCCATACAGCACAAAAACAGGCCCAACTGGTCCGTGCCATCTAGATACCCATTTAAGCTAGTCCCCTTTGCCTGCTTTTGGCCCATATCCAGCTAAACCAGGGGTTTACAACCTGGGGTCCATGAATCCCTTATTTAATGGTATTGGTCCATGACGTGAAATAGGTTAGGAACCCCTGCACTAAACTTTTCTTATCCATAGTACATTGTAAATGTTATTAAGGTACCTGGCTCGACCAGTTGCTCTGGCAGTTCATTCCAAATACTGACTTCTCTCCAGGGGAAAAGGCACTGCCTGTCAGGGTTCCCGCTGCTTTGACCTATGCCTTCTACTTCTTGATTCCTCAGCTCTGGGGAAAAGACTGCACATTCACCCCATGTGTGCCCCTCCTAATATTATACACCTCTATAAAATCACTCCTCATTCTCCTAATAAAGCTGCAACCTGCACAGCTTCTCTCCATGATTCAGTCCCTCCAGTGCTGTCAACGACCTTGTAATTCACCTCTGCACTGTTTCTTCTTGTCGCCTTCGTGCATTTCCTGTATTTTGTTTCAGTTTCCAGCATCTCATCACTTACGATTTCATCGTGCTCTTGTGTTCTTTTTAATTTCTGTGCAACTTCTACCATTTGTCTAACTAGATGGTGTAGAAAGTATTGTGTCACATGGACAACCTTGGTCTTCACTCTGTCATAGACATTCCCTTTATTTTCTCACACAATAAATCTGTCAAGTAAGTAGGAACAGAGTGGGCCATCAGGCCCCTTAAGTCTGCATTGCCATTCAGAAGCGAATCTGCTTCTCTTGTCAGTTTCAGATAACTTTCAATACCCTACTTCAAAAATATACCTATCTCATCTTTAAACAGTGATCTGTCTTCTGGGGTTGAGAATAGGGCCTTTTAAGAGACTTTTAGATAAGTACATGGAGCTTAGGAAAATAGAGGGCTATGGGGAAGTCTAGTAATTTCTAAGGTAGGGACATGTTTGGCACAACTTTGTGGGCTGAAGGACCTGTATTGTGCTGTAGGTTTTCTATGTTTCTAATTCTGTGGATTCTCCACCCTCCATGAGAAGAAATTCCTAAGTACCCCAGTTTTAAATTACTGCTTTCTATTTTATCCTTGTGTTTGAGTCCCACTAGTGAAAACATCTCTATCTGCCTTATTATGGCCCCTTAAGATTACTTGTATTTCAATAAGGTTACTTCTCATTCTTCAAAGAATACTCTTTCACCTGTCTGTGAAGGATCAGTACTTCATCTCAGAAATTAATCTAGTGAATCACTTTTAAATGACCTCCAATGGTAGTATATCTATCTTTAAATAAGGGGACTAAGTCTGTACATGGTACTGCTGGTACAGCCTTACTCTCTAACCCTTGTAATATTTGTCTCTGAAAACCACAACTCTATAGCATTGAAAGCAAATGTGCCATTTGCCTTACAAATACTTGATGCACCCACATAGTAATGTTTTGTGTTTTATGTTCAAGCACACTGAGCGTCTCTCCATTTTGATAATAGTCTGCTTTTTGATTCCTCCAACCAAAGTACATAACCTCACACTTAAACTCCCATGTGCCAAGTTTTTACCCACTCACTTATCTACAGTATATCCTTTTACAAATACCATAATTACAGTCTACCCTCCCATCTAATTTTGTGTCAACAGCAAACTTCAATACCTGACCTCCTCTTCTCTCTCCTTTCCAAAAATTTATTATGTAGATAGCAAATAATTGAGGGCTAAAGACAGATTTTTCAGGCTCTCCTCATTTCATTGGAGGCTCTCCTCCAATCAGCATCTTCCAACTTTTTTTCAGTATGGTAACTAGTCTTCATGTTAACATGTATTTCCTCAATGCTCTGAGATCTTATTCTCTAGCAGTGTGCAACCTTGAATGCCATATGGAAATCCAGATAGACTATATCCACATGTTCCCTTATATCACGTTTGCTGGCTATAACTTTGAAGAATTCCAGTAAGTTTGTCTCTTTCAATATTATGTCAAAAGAAAAAAATTAACTAGTACCAAATACATTGTATTAAAAATACAGTTACAATCACAAAACCCTGTATTCATAAAAATTACATTAAATCGTAATGTTGAATATAATAATTTTGTTATACAAAAAAAAAATCTAAAACCACTACCAAGGTCAGAGCTGTTAGGAAAAGCAAGAAAAAGGGGGGAAAACCCTTATCATATAATAAAATATATTATTAGCCACCATCTGTACTTTTACAACATATCAAAGGTTTTGAAAATAACCCAAAAATGGTCCCCACAATGTATAAAAGTCTTGGCTAGATTCAAAAACTGAACAGCGGATCTTTTCTAAATTTAAGCATGACATAACATCCCGTAACCATTGAGCATGAGTAGGTGGAACAGCATCCTTCCACTTAGCAAAAGCACCCTCCTAGCTATAAGAGAAGTAAAAGCCAAAGTATATAAATCTGTTATCTCCAACAATACCAAATAATGTGGTCAAAGGGTTAGGCTTAAAATTTACCTTGAAAAGTACCGAGAAAGTTTGGAATACTCCTTTCAGTATCTTTCAAGACTCAGACGTGTCCAAAATATGTGAATTAATGAAGCTTCTCCATTATTACATCTATCACAGAAAGGAGGTACATCCGAAAACAAACTGGATAGCTTATCTTTAGACACGTGAGCCCTATGAACCACTTTAAATTGTAAGAGGGAATGATGGGCACATAATGATGAAGTGTTAACCAATTTTTGATTTTGTCTATTGGAGCGTTTCTCATTCCTAGCAACATACCATAAATATTGGATATTGAACCATTATTAAAAGGTTTCAAATTAAAAATTACATCTAATAAGTCCTTATCGGAACTTATAGGAAATGTATATAGTTGAGAATGCAGAAAATCTCTAATTTGTAAATAACGAAAAAATGAGTTTTGAGTAAACTATACTTAGCTGACGTTTGCTCAAATGAGAGAAGACTTCCTCCAACAAACAAATCCTGGAAGCATTTAATACCCAATCTGTCTCATTCTTTAAAAACTGAATCGGTCATCGAAGGTTTAAAATGATAGTTAAAACAAATGGGACTAGACAAAGAAAATCTCAATAGACCAAAGAATTTCCTAAATTGTACCCAGATCCTCAAAGTACGTTTAACTCCCAAATTTTCAGTTAGTTTACTAAAAAATAAAGGGAGTGAGGATCTGAGAAAAGAAATAATAGAAAATTTATTAACAGAGTTAACTTCTAAAGAAACCCATATCGGACAGTCCTCACGGTTAATATAATATGTCCAAAATGTAAGATTTCGTATATTGACTGCCCAATAATAAAACCTAAAATTTGGTAAAGCTAAACCTCCATTCTTCTTAGATTTTTGAAGATGAGCTTTATTTAGTGGAGAATGTTTGTTTTATCATATATAAGAAGATATAATAGAATTGAGAGAATCAAAAAAAGGGTTTAGGAATAAAAACAGGTAATGCCTAAAAAAGGTGTATAAATTTAGGTAAAATGTTCATTTTAATAGAGTTGATTTGGCCAATCAAGGATAATGAAAAAGGTGACTAGTTTGATAGTGTCCTTTTTACAAAATTCAGTAAGGTAAGAAAATTTTCATTAAATAGGTATTTATAATTCTTGGTAATTGTTACACCCAAATAGGTAAGTTGATTTCTTAAAATTTTAAAAAGAAGGTTAGTATTAGTTGATAACAAATTATTCAGAAGAAAAAGTTCACTCTTATGTAAATTCAGTTTGTTAGCTGAAAACTAGCTAAAACAAGGAAGTCGAGAATGCACAGGAGGTTGTGAAGTCTCGACATTAGAAATAAAAAGCAATAGGTCATCAGCATAAAGCAAAACTTTATGAACAGTCCCTCTCCTTAGAATGTCAGTAATTTATGAGATTCTTGAAAAGTAATGGCTAAGGGTTCTAAAGCCAAATAAAAAAGCAAAGGGCTGAGGGAACAGCCTTGTCTAGTTCCACGTTGAAGTTTAAAAGGTTTGGAATACTGAAAATGAGTAAGGACCCTAGCAGAAGGAGATAGATACATTAATTTAATCCATTGAATAAAATTGGGCCCAAAATTAAACTTTTCTAATGTTTTAAATAAATAATTCCATTCAACCCGATCAAAAGCCTTCTCAGCATCCAAAGAAATCGCACATTCCGATATCTCCTTAGAAGGGGAATAAATAACGTTTAATAAACAATGAATATTAAAGTGGGAATATCGATTTTTTTAATAAAACTCATCTGATCATCAGAAATGATAGATGGTAAAATATTCTCAATTCTATGGGCCAGAACTTTAGGTAAGATTTTAATATCAACATTAGGTAGAGAAATTGGTCTGTATGAAGAACATTCAGTTGGGTTCTTATTCTTTTTAAGAGTAAGCAAAATAGAAGCTTCATAAAAAGATTGTGGCAACCTACCCAGCTTAAAGGAGTCCGAAAAAACTGCACATAAATGAGGTATAAACAATGAGGAAGAAGCCTTATAAAATTCGGCGGGAAATCCACCAAGGAACGTACAGCCTCGGCAATTTCTTCATACGAAATTGGTTGATCCAACTGTTTTCGGGTATCAACAGAAAGTGTAGGAATGTTTAATTGATCTTAAAAAATTGTTCATTACAGTGTTCTCTTTGGGAGTGTCAGAAATATAAAGTTTAGAATAAAATTCTTTAAAAATATTGTTTATTTCTAAATGGTCAGTTGTCCTATCACTACTGGCTTTACAAATTTCTTTAATTTGCCGTTTAGCTATAAAGGTTTTTAATTAGTTAGCCAATAATTTACCTGTTTTGTCTCCGTGGTTATAAAATTGACTTTTATCTTTTAAAAGTTGAGTTTCAATTGGATATGTTGAAAGAAGATCAACATACCTTTTATATAAAGCAGGATCTGGAACCAAGCATATTTTTGGTCTAATTGTTTTAACTGATCAGCTAACTCAATTCTCTCTTTATTAGCCTTTCACTTGACACTTGCAGTATAGGAAATAATTTGACCTCTAATAAAAGCCTTAAAGGCATCCCATCTAATAAGACTAAGCATCTCTTCCAAAGTATTCTCTTGTAAGTTTGTCAAACATGGTTTTCTTTTCATAAAATCTTGTGGCCTTGGTTCAAATGCATGAAGCATTTTTTTCTCTCTAACCCACCTCCACACAACAACTTAAAATGCACATTTTTTCACCTCCAGTTTTGAGGACAATTTGTGGATCTAACACTTCCTCTCTCCAGAGAAAGCAGACTAACCTGTTGTGTATTTTCAGCACATCGTTTTTCCCTGACTTGTAAATAATTGGCTTGTGGCATGCAGCATCTCACTATCTTCCATGACTTCATCTCCATTCACCACATAATCACAGAAGCAAATGTGTGGTAAATGAATTATCTGCTACGCAATCATGTTTGTGCATGGAACCTGGGAGACTGCAGTTGTACTCAGAAGGTGAAGCTCCAAGACCTCAAGATAAGAAGGCCATGGAGAGGCAGGATTGAATATACTATTTAACTAATATGTATATTTTTCTATTGCACCTTTCTAACTTAGTTGGAGAGCTATTCCTCACATAAACTTTTTCTCCTATCTTTAAAAATCTTCCACTAGGATCTCTCTCTGCCACTTACATTCTGTAGGCATTTTATTGGAAACTGCTCGTCTGCCTAATCATTCTACCATTTTTCTGTCTGGTTTGTCATATCATATTCAATGATATGACAGACCAAATGCAAATTTGTTTAATCTTAAAAGTTTCTGCAATTCAGTACAGTCATTCTCTGGGCGATTACATTTTCTGCAATTGAAAGATCTATTGATCATTACCCCAGTTTAGATTTAGCTTGATCTTTGTGCAGACAGTTTTGAATGCACTAAGCTAGCAAAGACATGATTTATTGTCTCATAGAAATTATATCCAGCATTTCATCATTCCTTTAATGTAGCACCTCTAAATCATATACTGAAGTCTTTGAAGTTAGTTTGAATTAATCACTTTTTGACTTGAGTACCCTAGATTCCACTACTAAACTCTGGTAAAGCATGAAAATATCATTTCCATGGCAGCCATTCTGGTCTCCCAGGCAGAGGTTGCTATTGAAACATATTTTGAGGCTTTCTGGTACTGTGAATTTTGTTAACACTTCCTCAACTAATTTTCCATTGACTTGTAAGCTACATTAATTTGTATGTTCCCTTGATGCAGTTTAAATCAGAGTATTATTAAAAATGAACATGTAATCCACAATGGCACCTCGCATTCAATTGTTAGAATGCACATGTTTGCTGTTATTAACAGAAGTGCATTGAATGGAAAATATTTTTGGGAGATCATGTAAGGTGAAAAGGAATTCCACCTTCCGAATTCCAGATACTATGAAAATTGAACTAACAGCTATAGTTTACTTGCATGACAAAGGAGCTTATATTTTACTTTGGTCATAATAAAACTCCATATAACTATCTTCATTGCTTCATTTATAGGCATTGAACTTGGCGTACAATACCATTTACAGCAACTACAAAAATTTTGTGGGTCCTCCTCATTTTAGAGCAATTTGCAAGCTCCTGGGCTACCAAGGAATTGCCGTGGTAATGGAAGAACTGCTGAAAGTTGTTAAGAGCCTGGTAGGTATCTTTCATATATTTGAATGCTGCTATTTGCCTTTTGGATGGCTATTTAACTGTTACTTTTGAAAATGTATTGCTTATATCTTTAAACTAAAAGAAAATTTGCAAAATAGTGTACAAATTTTTTTTTCTAAATTAAGTTTATTTGTCACAGTAAAATGTGACAAACAGTAAAATTTAAACAGTAAAATGTGTCATTGATGTCAACAACCAACACAGTCTGGGAATGTGCTGGGGACAGACTGCAATTGTTGCTGTACTTCCGGCACCAAAATAGTGTGATGCCCTGGTTCATGTTTTTACTGTTATGCTGTATGTTTTTCATTTTGGCAGTTCTGTGAGAGCAGTCTGTTCTGTTTTCATGCTTGTTTGGGTTACTGTTGAAATGAAGAGATGAGGAGAAATGTGTGCCATCCAATTAGGATGGTCGGATTAAGTGGAGGTTTCTCTGGTGAGGGACACTAAGGTTGGGCTTAGGGCTTTTGTTCAAGAGGAGGTGAAGAGAGAAGATGCTGGAGTGAACCGGTTGTAGCATACGATCCGGTGGGAGTCCGTTTGAGATGGATTACGAGCGACGTTCGGAAGGCAGCGTGTGCTTTCACGCTGACCAAAGGCCCAGCACGTGAGTGACAGAGAAATTCAAAATGAGATCCAACTTGTGCACATTTGACTGTTTAATTAGAATGGGCCCTTTTTGTTATTCTTTACTAACCCTTTAGTTAAGATTCATAAATATAATTCCTTTAATTGTATACAGTGTGCTGCCTGTTATTACGTGGCATTAATTTGTAACAGAGTAGCAAATGACACAGCATCCACACAAACCGGAGTTTGGGGTGGGATCAAGTGCGCCTCAATGTTATGAGTTTGGCAGGGTTGGAAGTTGTCATCCCTAGACTTACTCAGGCAAGAAAATCAGGGTGTTTCAATAGCATTCCCACAACTTACTAACCTTAACCCATATGTCTTTGGAATGTGGGAGGAAACTGGAGCACCCAGAAGAAACCCATGTGGTCACAGACAGAATGCACTCATTACGGACAGCAGCAGAATTGAACCTAGATCACTGGTGCTGTAAAGCATTGTGCTAACAGTTATGCTACCATGCCGCCCATGTGCTTTGTCGTTTGAGGCCAGTTTATTTTGTTTTTGTCAAGAACCATAAGATTGTTTTCCCAGATTGCAAAGAATGGGTAGACTATTACATTGGGTACAATGGATAGAATGGGCTGAAAGGTGGCAGATGGAATTTAATGCTGATAAGTGTGAGGTGCTACATTTTAGTAGAACTAATCAAAATAGGACATACATGGTAAATGGTAGGGCATTGAGAATGCAGTAGAACAGAGTGATCTAGGAATAATGATGCATAGTTCCCTGAAGGTGGAATCTCATGTGGATAGGGTGGTGAAGAAAGCTTTTGGTATGCTGCCCTTTATAAATCAGAGCACTGAGTATAGGAGTTGGGATGTAATGTTAAAACTGTACAAGGCATTGATGAGGCCAAATTTGGAGTATTGTGTACAGTTCTGGTCACCAAATCATAGGAAAGATATCAACAAAATAGAGAGAGTACAGAGGAGATTTACTAGAACGTTACCTGGGTTTCAGCACCTAAGTTACAGAGAAAGGTTGAACAAGTTAGGTCTTTATTCTTTGGAGTGTAGAAGGTTAAGGGTGGACTTGATAGAGATATTTAAAATTATGGGGAGGATAGATAGAGTTGACCTGGATAGACTTTTCCCATTGAGAGTAGGAGAGGTTCAAACAAGAGGACATGAGTTGAGAGTTAAGGGGCAAAATTTTAGAGGTAACACGAGGGGGAACTTCTTTACTCAGAGTGTAGCTGTGTGGAACGAGCTTCCAGTAGAAGTGGTAGAGGCAGGTTCGATTTAGTCATTTAAAAAAAAATTGGATAGGTATATGGGCAGGAAAGGAATGGAGGGTTATGGGCTGAGTGCAGGTAGGTGGGACTAGGTGAGAGCAAGCGTTCAGCACAGACTAGAAGGGCCGAATTGGCCTGTTTCCGTGCTGTAATTGTTATATGGTTATATGGTTATTACACAAATGCAACAACAGACCAAAATCTAGCAATTTAAAAAAATTTATTTTGAGAGTTCATCCATGTCTAAATTATAGTAAAAATTCAAATCAGGATAATGATATTGGGTTGGGGGGAAGGGCTAATTGGCTGTGTAACATTTTACAAACCTAAATATCAAATGCAGCTGCAAAATACTCAGTGGTGAATATTGGCTTTCAGTGTGAAATTTGCTAAATTGCAAATCACTTTGATGTGGGTAAAATTCTAAAAAGGAAGAAATGCTGTATAAAATATCTGATCTTCTGTGTTAGTACATAGTCCCAGAGTTTGTTTTTGACAATTTTGTGTACATTTTAATTAGAAAATTTGTATGTTGATTTAGAGACAGTAAGTGCTGTTTTGAGATATTGGTCTGAAAATATATTGAAAAAACAGTAGTTGAGTGTGAACTGTCAATATGATTATTACAATATGGTAATTTTTGCTGAAGTGCAGTTTGTCAGGACAAATGTGGTATTTTCACATCATGTTTAAAACAATTCTGACATTTCTAATATTATATTTATAATTTTTGATAGCCTGTGTGACAACCTCAAGACCATGTATCAGCAAGGTGCTGAGAGAATGGTGTAGCAAAGAAGGATGTTTGTTTCTGAAAGTCAACACCAGGACTCAAAATTCTGTGCACAGATTGAGAAATACAGTACAAAATGTAGCTGTTTTAGAGTGTTGAGCTTTTCTGGCTGGTAGCCAAGGACCAAGGACCGTGTTTGATTATAAAATGCTGTGACGCTGGTGAATCGTTGTTTTTATATTCTTAATTTCAGCTACAAGGAACCATTTTGCAGTATGTAAAGACTTTAATGGAAGTGATGCCTAAAATCTGCCGTTTACCCAGACATGAATATGGCTCCCCAGGTTAGTAATACTAATAGACTCTAAATTCATAGAAAAATGTCTATTACTAAAGATTAAGTTGTGCAATGTGGAAGATAAACACCTGCTGTTCCTTATTAAATAAAATTGGTAGATCAGTTTCTTAATTCTCTTCCCCTGAAGTAGATTCTTTGGGAATACATGGTGATGAGCAGGCCATTTGGTTAAACAAGTCCAAGGTGGTGGTCATGCTTTGTTAAAGCATCCTCCCAACTTTTATAGTGTAACTCATAGCATAATCTTTTCCCTCGTGAGCTTTTTCAATTTCTTCTACATGCTATAATGCTGAAAGATGCTCGAAATCTGAAATGAAACAGAAAAAGCTGCAAATATGCAATGCTGCAGATCTGACAACAGTCAAATGGTCAAGCAAATTACTTGTGGGAAATTGTGCTGAGCTTGAATGTGGAGCAGATGATTTACTTGATTAGCCAAATGATGCAATGAGTTTAAGGCAGAATACAGACAGTACTGTGGTTAGGGGAATTAATTTGTGCTGCTGGCTTGCTCTCAGATTGCGAGCACTGATTCCTGCAGCTGGTTTCTGAGACCTTCTGGTGATAGTCAGTAATAGTAACTGGTGCTTCCAGTTCTTTTTCCAAGGAAGTGAGTATGTTTCTACTCACCATTTTGTAACGGTGCAGGTTTAGTAATTGAGCAAGGTAATGATTGAAAGATCTCAATGCTAATGCATAATATATAGCATTGCATAAAGATACACTACACAGAAACAGAAGATTTGGCTTAACCAGTTCATACCAGTGCTGATACTCCATCCAAGCCCCCATTTTCCATCACTAAAGCTATTAGTGCAACCTCTGTTCCCTTCATCTGCATATGCATGTCCATCTTCCCCTTCAGTGTACCTATGCTATTCACCTGTAATTATCCATCAGCTCCATTTGTTAAAAATAATGCATATTTTGAACTAACCCAGCTACATACCTCTGAGGATAGCTGTAGCCTTTTTCATCGGCATTGCACATTGCAGGTATTGGTTAGGGTTAAGAATGAATTATTGCATTCCTAAATTTTGTTTTTAATAGGGTACAAGTTCAATTAATTGAATTGTAAATCAATACAACTATTTTTTTCAGTCATGTACATATGTCTACCAATAAAATTCTATCTCCCTTATTTTGATAATTTATACACTGCCTGATTTGAGACCAAATTTTCTGTAACAAAATTCTAGCACTATTTAACATAAGACTGTTCTGTTATAGCTCAATACAACATCAAAATTATTTCTATTGATGTTAGCTACAATAGAGTTAATAGTTATAATAACTCCATAAAGTGGTAAGCTCCATTCCTGCCACATTGGATACTCATCAATATGCTTACCAGCGGAACCTCTCTCTGACAGATGCCATGGCACTCTGTCATGCACCTGTCCCTGACACACCTAGAAAACAAGGACACGTGTCAGAATGCTGTTTCTGGGTTATCAACGCTATTATCCCACAGACCCTGGTGAGCAAACTCCTACTCCTCCATCTAAATATATCGCTGTTCAATATTCAGTAGTTCCATTTGATTTCAGAGAATGTAAATAATATACAACCTGAAATTCTTGTTCTTCGCAGACATCCACAAAAACAGAAGAGTGCCCCCAAAGAATGAGTGACAGTAAAATCATTAGAACCCCAAAACCCCCCTTCCCCACATACATAGAAACCTTCACCACATTACAGGCCCTTCAGCCCACAGTGTTGTGCTGGCCATGTAACCTACTCTAGCAGCTGCCTTGTATTTCCCTACTGCATAACCCTCTATTTTTCTAAGCTCCATGTACCTATCTAAGAGTCTTTCAAAAGACTGTATTGTATTAGTCTTTACCACTGTCACTGGCAGTGTTTTCTACCCACCCAACACTCTGGCATCACCCTTGTACCTACTTCAAAGCACTTTAAATTATGTCATGTCGAGTTAGCCATTACAGCCCTGGACAAAAGCCTCTGGCTGTCCACACAATCAATGCCTCTCATGATCTTGTACACCTCTATCAGGTCACCTTTCATCCTCCATGCTCCAAGAAGAAAAAGCCAAAAAAAAGCATCAGCACCTTCCACCAAGCATGCAATAGCAAAGCCCATGATCTGCAGTATAACAGAAACTTGTTGTTCACCGGACAATTCAACATACCACAAGTTCACTCTCTCCCAAATAAAGGGATAGAGAGGTGTCCCCCTTTAACAGCAAGAAGGGAGACCAACAAAAACAACCAACTCACTGATTGTTGGACTTTCTAACCAACAAAGCTCAGATAGTCAGGATGCACAACCGCTTTTCCCTCCCCATCATCCTCAATACGAGTGCCCTCGCAGGGCTATTTTCTGAGCCCATTGCTGTGCACTCTGCTCACACATGATTGCACATTGCATAGAGTAATCACACTGTCAAGTTTGTCAATGACACGACAGTGGTGAGGCTCATCACCAACAACACTGAGGTGGCCTACAGAAAGAAGATGAAAAGGCTCAAGACCTGCTACCAGCTGAATTCTCAATTCTCTTCCTCAATGACAAGTTAAAGGAGGTAGTTACTGACTTCAGGAGAACCTGCACCATCCACACCCTCAGTGACATGGCAACGGGAACTGCGAGCAGTTTCAAGCTCCTGGACGTGCACATTTTGCACAATCTCTCATGATCCCAGAACACATCCTTCACAGTCGAGAAAGCTCACTAATGTCTCTACTTTCTGAGGAAGTTGAAGCAAGCTGGACTATGCACATCCATACTCACATCAATAGAGCGCATCCAAATCTGCCCATCGCACCACACCCCCCGTTTATGGCCTGTTTGTCCCAGTTGCATCAGGGAAGAGGCTATGTAGCATCCATGCCAGGACCACCAGACTCATAAAGTTACTTTCCCCAAGCAATAAGGCTGATCAACACTTCTACCCACTAACCCACCCCTCCACACTCCAACCACCATATTATTTATGTACAAGCACTGCTGTGTGCAGCATCATTTTATGGACAAACACTTCAATCTATGTGTATAAGCTATTGTTTTTATTACTATCATTGTGATCTTTATCTTGCTGTATATTTTTGTTCTACATCAGACTTGGAGTAGCAATTGTTTCATTCTCCTTTACACTTGTGTACTGGAAATGACATCAAACAGATTGGTACTTTATTGATCCCAAAGGAAATTACAGTATCACAGTAGCATTACAAGTGCACAGATATACAAGTATTAGAAAAGTAAGAAAGAATAAAAAATAAGTTACCACAAATAGAAGGGGTTCATCACTTCCAAAAATGTAGATTGACTCATTATAGAGCCTAGCAGCCAAGGATAAGAATGACCTCCTATAACACTCTTTGGAGTAATTGTCTTAGTCAATTACTAAAAGTGCTCCTCTGTTCAGCCAAGGTGGCATGCAGAGGATAAGAAAGATTGTCCAGAATTACCAGGATTTTCCATAGGGTCTTTTGTTCTACCACAGCCTCCAGTGTGTCCGGTTTGACTCCTATAACAGAGCCAGCCTTTCTAACCAGTTTATTGAGCCTGTTGGCATCACCCATGTTGATGCCATTGCACTACGTAAACTACTAGAAGATTGTACTGGTGATAAAAGACTGGTAGAACATGTGAAGGAGAGGCCTACATACTTAAAAGGACCACAATCTCCTCAGGAGGTAAAGGGAACTTTGGCCCTCTTGTACACAGCCTCTGTGCTCCACTCAAGTCTGTCATCCAGGTGCACCCCTAGATACTTGTAGGCCATCACCACATCCATGTTTTTACCATCAATAGTAACAGGGAGCAGTGCAGACTTAGTCTTCCTAAGGTCCTTCCCCATCTCCTTTGTCTTACTGATATTCAGCTGCTGGTGATTCCGCTTGTGCCATCTGACAAAGTCCTCTACTAGGGCCCTGTGTACACCCTCCCATCCTCCCTTTGTACACCAACTTTTTCTGAGTCATGAGAGAATTTCTGCAGATGACATGACTCAGTATTTTATCTAAAGTCCAATGTATACAGGGTAAACAAGAAAGGAGCCAATCCAGTCCTCTGTGGGGCCCCAGTGCTACTTATTGCCATGTCTGACACACAGCTCTGAAGCCACACAAACTGTGGCCTGCCAGTCAGGTAGTCCATTCTTCTTGATAGAATGGAAGTTGCCAGCCTGCATTGACTGGAGTAATCTTTAATGAATGAAGTGAACAATTGGCATTCTTTCTCAGTGTCAAAAACAAGAGGAAGTGCTGGAACTCCAAGCAACATACACAAGTGTTTTTTTCATTCATTGAAAAATCATTCAATCCCAAATAATCAGCTTACATCTTTGTTACATACTCTGTTTCTTTATGAAAGGAGAATTACATTCAAAGTTGTTTAAATTTATTGTTCTTTTATTGTGGCATGCTCATAAACTTTATTTCAGTACCTGATCTGGAGCTCTGCCCTATCAGACCTGCTATCTGATGGAACCAGTGTGTGATGGGTTATGTTGTCCCTATGCTCTGCACACAAGATGATAACCATCAAGAGTATCACAACACAGAAACAGGCCCTTCAACTCATCTAGTCCATGCAGACCTGATCTTCTTTCTGATACCATCACTACACCTGGACCACATCCCACCTCCCAAACCTATCAAACGATCTGAGAACCCTGTGAAAATTGTTGGTGGTGTTGGTAGTCTTGGGCTGCAGAATGCTAAGCAGGGCAATGTCAGATTGAATTCAATCCTAGTATGAATAGAACATATACCATGAGTGGTCAGGCCATAGGAAGTACTGACAAATATACGGATCTTGGTGTACGTCCAAAGATCCCTGAAGTAGCACAGGTAAATAGGATGATGAAGAAAGCAAGGAGGATACTTGCAGAGAGAAGAGTATAAGCATAGGAATTCAGGGTCAACTTAGAAAAACGTTGGTTACCCCACTGCTGAAATATTATAGCTACACTACGGGAAGAATGTGGCTACACTGGAGAGGATACAGAGGGTGTTGCCTGGAATGGAATATTTCAGTTATTAGGAGACTGCAGAGGAGGCTTAGGGAGGATCTTGATAGAAGGATGGTTGCCGTATCTGAGTGGCTAAAGCAGTGGACTCGAAACCTGTTGGTGTTTTCCCACACAGGTTTGAAATCTTGACAACTACCTGTTTCCAACATTTTCTATTGAGCAGCAGAGTGGCACATTGGAAGTCGAAAGATTGAATCCTCGGCTCATTATTAAGTGCAGCACAGTAGCAATTTTGCTGTTGTCTTTAAGGAGTTTGTATGTTCTCCCTGTGATCACGTTGGTTTCCTCTGAGTGTTCTGGTTTCTTCCCACATTCCAAAGTTGTTGGTAAATTAATTGGTCACAGGGTGTGATTGGGTGGCAGGGGCTTGTTTTCCATAAGGGCCTGTTACTGTGCTGTATCTTGAAATAAACTTTAAAAAGTTTTATGAGAGGCATAGAAGGGATAAATGGTAGTAAATTTTTTCCCATGGCAGAAGTGTCTTAAACATAGGTTTAAGGTGAGGAATAAGAGATTTAGAAGGGATGAGAGAAATAAGTTTTTCACCCAGAGAGTGGTAATCTGGATCTCATAAACCGAGGAGATAATGGAAACAGATATTCTCACAATGTTTAAGAACTATCTGGATGAGCAGTTGAATCAACAGGGCATAATAAGCTATGGGCAAAATGGTGGTTAATTGGATAACTGTGTATGGCTACTTGGTCAATATGAACAGGTTAGATTAAAGGTCTTGTTTCTATGTTGTGTGTCTCTGACTCGAATTTTTGTTTCTAAACAGGAATTCTGGAATTCTTCCACCACCAGCTAAAAGATATTGTGGAATATGCAGAACTGAAGACTGTATGCTTCCAAAATTTACGAGAAGTTGGAAATGCGGTCCTCTTTTGTCTTCTAATCGAGCAGAGTCTGGTAGGTAGAACTGCTCATTTCTAAAGTACCAGGAATTAGTGGACATGCTTAGAATTCTACACAACAATTACATTTCAATTCTTTACAATTGTGGCATGTTGGAACATTTTGATTAACTCCATAAGGTTTATAAAATATCGGCAGGTATTACAAGGATGACTTGTGTACGTATAATGAGGCAGGAGGCTATTCAGTCGATTGAATCCAGTGAGGATCCTATTACCCCTGTCCCTTACTACTTCACTCTAGCTCTTTATTCTGCCCCACATACCCATCAACTTCTTGGTTGTTTGTTTTTAATCACTTATCTACATTAACACGAAATTTGGAATGAGCATTTGCTTATGACATGGGAGGAAACTTGGACATGGGAGTGTGTGCAGTCAGCACCCAACGTCAGGATTAACCTCCAAAGCTGTGAGGCAGCTGTGCTCTGCCCCACCCTTCACTACAAAGTTCTTTCCTCCAGGATGTCTGATACATTCAAGTCCATTAAAGCCCCTCATAGCAGGGAGGCTTTATCTTCAAATAAATAAACTAAAATCTGATGTACTTTCTCATTGTCTGCTTGGTTGCTAACAAGGAATATGGTTGACTGGTAGTTTTAATTTGTTATGGTGTACTACTTATTATGCGTGTTTGTACAGGGATTTAAACAAGTGGCTTTTCAGACCTTCCAATGTCAGAATGAGGATAATTTATTCCACTTACAGTTCTGACTGCTTTTAAGAGGCCACCACTTACACTGCATCATTTAACTCAGTGCACGTGCAGCTCTATGGGAACTATTAATTTGGTTCTACTCCACAGCCCTGCAATCTTTTCCTTTTAAAAGTGTACTATACTTCAAACTTTTATTTGAGTCTCAGTATTGAATCATTCATTTGCATTTTATTCCTCTGACACCCAGTTCTCCCTGATCAATATTCAAGCGAAAACCTAGCCTGCTAACAACGCGTTGATCCATTACACATATCTGCTTCTGATTGAATTAAGAATTAACAGACAGACAGGAATACTTTAATGATCCCGAGGGAAATTGGGTTTCATTACAGTCGCACCAACCAAGAATAGTGTAGAAATATAGCAATATAAAACCAAAAATAATTAAATGATAGTAAGTAAATCATGCCAAGTGGAAATAAGTCCAGGACCAACCTATTGGCTCAGGGTGTCTGACACTCCGAGGGAGGAGTTGTAAAGTTTGATGGCCACAGGCAGGAATAACTTCCTATGACGCTCAGTGTTACATCTCGGTGGAATGAGTCACTGGCTGAATGTACTCCTGTGCCTAACCAGTACATTATGGAGTGGATGGGAGACATTGTCCAATATGGCATGCAACTTGGACAGCATTCTCTTTTCAGACACCACTGTCAGAGAGTCCAGTTCCACCCCCACAACATTACTGGCCTTACAAATGAGTTTGTTGATTCTGTTGGTGTCTGCTACCCTCAGCCTTCTGCCTCAGCACACAACAGCAAACATGATAGCACTGGCCACCACAGACTCGTAGAACATCCTCAGCATCGTCTGGCAGATGTTAAAGAACCTCAGTCTCCTCAGGAAGTAGAGACGGCTCTGACCCTTCTTGTAGACAGCCTCAATGTTCTTTGACCAGTCCAATTTATTGTCAGTTCGTATCTCCAGGTATTTGTAATCGTCCACCATGTCCACACTGACCCCTTGGATGGAAACAGGGGTCACCGGTGCCATAGCCCTCCTCAGGTCCACTACCAGCTCCTTAGTCTTTTTCACATTAAGCTGCAGATGATTCTGCTCACACCATGTGACAAAGTTTCCCACTGTAGCCCTGTACTCCGCCTCATCTCCCTTGCTGATGCATCCAACTATGGCAGAGTCATCAGAAAACTTCTGAAGATGGCAAGACTCTGTGCAGTAGTTGAAGTCCGAGGTGTAGATGGTGAAGAGAAAGGGAGACAGGACAGTCCCCTGTGGAGCCCCAGTGTCTGACCACTCTGTCTGACACACAGTGTTGCAAGCGCACGTACTGCAGTCTGCCAGTCAGGTAATCAATAATCCATGACACCAGGGAAGCATCCACCTGCATCACTGTCAGCTTCTCACCCAGCAGAGCAAGGCGGATGGTGTTGAACGCACTTGAGAAGTCAGAAAACATGACCCTCACAGTGCTCGCCTGCTTGTCCAGGAGGGCGTAGACACGGTTCAGCAGGTAGACGATGGCATCCTCATCTCCTAGTCGGGGCTGGTAGGCGAACTGGGGGGGGGGTCTAAGTGTGGCCTAACCATAGGCTGGAGCTGCTCTAGAACAAGTCTCTCCAAGGTCTTCACGACTCAACAATTAAAACCATTTCACAAGTAATTTTTAAATGTAATGCAAATAAATTCCCCTCATTATCTCCAGCAGCTCTAAATTGTTATGTTTGTTGTCTCTTCTGTTTAGTCTTTAGAAGAAGTCTGTGACCTGCTACATGCAGCACCTTTCCAGAACATTTTGCCGAGAATCTACATCAAAGGTAATTGCTGAGAGCACCAATTACTTACTGTCCAGTGAGATATTCTAGTTACTGGTAACAGAAAATGTGAGAAGTTCTCAAAGGAGTAAATTGGTAAGAAGTTTTCAATGGAGTAAATTAGTGACCACATTGAAATTAATCTGTGGACTAGTTGGTGCCAAACTGTTGTTATGCCTATGGGACTCCTACTCTTTGTGATTTTTATAAATGACCTGGATGGGGAAGTGGAGGGATGGGTTAGTAAGTTTGCTGATGACACAAAAGTTGGGGGTGTTGTGGATAGTGTGGAGGGCTGTCAGAGGTTACAACAGGACATTGATATGATGCAAAACTGGGCTGAGAAGTGGCAGATGGAGTTTAACCCAGATAAGTGTGAGGTGATTCATCTTGGTAGGTCAAATATGATGGCAGAATATAGCATTATTGGTAAGACTCTGGCAGTGTGGCGGGTCGGAGGGATCTTGGGATCTGAGTCCATAGGATACTGAAAGCTGCTGTGCAGGTTGACTGTGTGGTTAAGAAGGCTTACTGTGCATTGGCCTTCATCAACTGAGTGATGATGGGACTGAGTTTAAAAGCCGAGAGGTAATGGTGCAGCTATATAGGAACCTGGTCAGGCCCCATTTGGAGTACTGTGCTCAGTTCTGGTCGCCTCCCTACAGGTGGTGGTGGTGGTGATGATGATGATGACATCGACTCAGGCCTGAGAGGCCAGCGTCTGGCGTTTTCATGCCTTACAAGGTGCGGAACGAAAGACTGTGTGGTGCGCCACTCTCACACAGACATTTCGCAGTATTTTTATTTTACGAGGTCGAGTTGCGAGCTCAACACTCAACCCGGCATGGCCCGACTGGATTCGAACCTGGGAACCTCTGTTCCAGAGTCTGGCGCTGATGTCACTGCACCACCAGCTGACCTACAGGAAGGATGTGGAAACCATAGAAAGAGAGCAGAGGAGATTTACAAGGATGTTGCCTGGTTTGGGGAGCAAGCCTTACGAGAATAGGTTGATTGAACTCAGCCTTTTCTCCTTGGAGCAACGGAGGATGAGAGATGACCTGATAGAGGTGTTCAAGATAATGAGAGGCATTGATCGTGTGGAGAGTCAGAGGCTTTTCCCCAGGGCTGAAATGGCTAGCATGAGAGGGCATAGTTTTAAGGTGCTTGGAAGTAGGTACAGAGGAGATGTCAGGGTTAAGTTTTTTACTCAGTGGTGAGCGCGTGGAATGGGCTGCCGGCAATGGTGGTGGAGGTGGATACGATAGGGCCTTTTAAGAGACTTTTAGATAGGTACATGAAGCTTAGAAAAATAGAGGGCTATAGATAAGCCTAGTAATTTCTATGGTAGGGACATGTTCGGCACAACTTTGTGAGCCGAAGGGCCTGTATTGTGCTGTAAGTTTTGTATGTTTCTATGTCAGGGGTAAGTTTTTTATGCAGAGTGGTGAGTGCATGGAATGGGCTGCTGGCGGCGGCGGTGGAGGTGGAAATGATAGGGTCTTTTAAGAGACTCCTGGATGGGCTCTGTCGTGGGCATAGTACTGGAGAGTATAACATCGGTAGCAGAGCGAAGGGTGCTGAGTAGGCTACGGTCAATTATGGAAAACCCTGAACATCCTCTACATAGCACCATCCAGAGACAGAGAAGCAGTTTCAACGACAGGTTGCTATCGATGCAATGCTCCTCAGACAGGATGAAGAGATCAATACTCCCCAATGCCATTCGGCTTTACAATTCAACCGCCAGGAGTAAGATATGTTAAAGTGCCGGGGTTAGGACTCAATGTATTTAAGTAAACTACTTAAGAACTTTTTAAAAGCTATTATTAATGCTTTTTGAGAGGGTGATTTTAGATGCATATCATATTTTTACTGAGTTAAGTATTGTATGTAATTAGTTTTGCTACAATAAGTGTATGGGACATTGGAAAAAATGTTGAATTTCCCCATGGGGATGAATAAAGTATCTATCTATCTATCTGACTACATGGAGCTTAGAAAAATAGAGGGCTATGGGTAAAGTTTAGGTAGTTCTAAGGTAGGGACATGTTTGGTACAGCTTTGTGAGTCAAAGGGCCTATATTGTGCTGTAAGTTTTGTATGTTTCTGTGTAGCTCATTCTCAAGTCACAGAAACATCCTTGTAAATTTTTTCTGTATTCTCAATCTTACTGATACCTTTCCTGTAGGTAGGTGATTAGAACTACACACAATACTCCAAATTTATCCTTACCAATGACTTCTACAACTCTAACATAATTTCCCAATTCCTATACTCAATACTCAGATTTATGAGAGCCAGTGTGCCATAAGCTCCCTTTGTGACCCTATCTAAGTATCTGTCAACTGTTTCAATGCTGTCTTTAGGTTAACAAAATTCTTAGAGTATGTGGTTGAAACTATCAAGTCAATTCAATCTTCAGAATGAAGTTTAATTTCTTTTGAATACACTTTAAAAATTTTGATTGAAAGAAGAATAATTAATGTTCTTAAACAGAAAATTTTAATGTAGCAGAATTGTTAGTCAGGTTTTACTTCCATTTAAAGTCCATTGATTTTGTATTGACTAAAATATGGTGTATAGAATTAGATGCATAAAGAGAGGTTAGATCAACTCACAGAACATGGAACTTGATCTAATTTTGGCTTAATTTTTGGGGGAAAAAACCCCTCTGATTTGGTCAGAGAACATCTGATGGTGGGAATTCTAGCCAGGGCTATTAGTAGTGTTGTGATTAGGTTGCTCGACCAGCAATTTTGGATTATTGCTGTGTCTCATTAATTTCTACTTTGTCAGCTGGAGAAATTTTTAATTCATGTATTTAGCTAAATCTGGACCATAAGGTTTATGTTGATAATGCTAATCTACTAGATTGTCCTTAAAAACTTACCTGATTCACTGACCACTTCATTTTCAGGCCATTCAAAAGTGTGTTGGAGTGAATAATAAATCTTAATTTAGTCAGCAAATCAACACTTCCTGTGAACAAATTTTAAAAATTGCAAGTTACATCTGTCAATTTTTAATCCCAACAGAAGGTGAGAGGTTAGACACAAAGATGAAAAGATTGGAAGCCAAGTATGCTCCACTTCACCTTGTCCCATTGATAGAGCGACTTGGAACGCCTCAGGTAATTTTTCATTGGAACTCTACTGCAAGCCATTTGTTTTCAAAGTTGTAAGAATTTGCAGACAACCTAAATATAATTTAAAGCACATGAAAGTATCTTTTACATTTGTTTCTTAATTATGTAAATTTCAGTTAGTTTGTCAGCTACTAACAAATAATATCTGGTTTTCTACTCCCAGTATGCATCCATATTGATGATTGATGGTTGTTTATAGAAATGGAAGCTGGTGATTAGGTGTGTGCCATTGTTATTCATTATGCATATAAATGATTTGGATGCAAATGCACAAGGTTTTATCATTAAGTTTTCAGATGACTCAAAATTAGGACATGTTGATAAGGTTATCAAGGAGATCTTGATCAGTTAAGGAAGGGGCATAAATTTAGGGTGAAAGGGGCAAGTTTCACTCAAAGGGTGGTGAATCTATGGAGCGAGCTGCAGAAGAAGTGATTGAGGCAGGTATATTAGTATCATTTAAGAAGCGGTTGGATAGGTACATCGAGGAACAAGATTTAGAGGGATATGGGCCAAACACAGGAAATTAGGAGTAGCTATACTGTATTGCTCAATGACTATATTGTAAAAGACACCATTGCCGTTTACAAGCATTTGCTTGATGCCCATAGAGAACCCATTAATGCTTAATATTGCCTTCAACAAGAAGTGTTACTTTTGGCTTTAACTATGATCTGAAACCACCTTTCAGTATAAATATGGTGGGTATGAAACAGTCCTTTGATTATCGGCATCTTAGCAATGTTTATGATGCAGATTATACAGATTACTTGGACTTTAGCTCTGCTACTGGTTCAGTTGTAATTTAACATATTTTATATCAGAAATGGTCACTTCTAAGAACACTTATAAAGACACTTATACTGTAAGTACTTCTGAGTATCTGCTGTTTGCCACAGCATGGTTACTTTGTAAATCCTGTGGTAGATTCAAAAAGAGCAAGCACAAAGTTTCCGACCACTGACCTTGCAAGACATTGAGTCAGTTTGTGACCTAAAACCTCAATGCAAGTTCTTAAACTTTCTTTTAAAAGCAACTGAATTTTATAGCCTAGTGGGGTAAAACTAAAATTGTATATGATGTACAACAACACTTCATCACATTTGGACTAAAAGACACAACAGAGGAGCTACGAGAGAGATAAACTATCTAGAATAGCATCAAACTATATGGGAGCATAGTGGTTAGTGCATCACTTTACAGTGCCAGACAGCGCTCAGCAATTGGGGTTCAATTCCTGCCGCTGTCTGCAAGTTTGTTTGTTTTCCCTGTGACTGTGTGGGTTTCCTCCCACATTCCAAAGACTTACAATTAGGATTAGGGCCAACCGACTGAGTTTGTGACAAAAGTCTGTTTACTCTGACCACACTAGAAAATTGAAACCAATTAGATAAGCTAATATTTTACCTTGCACGAGAGTTATGAATGCTGAAATCAGAAATAAAAACAAAATGCTAGACATACTCAGCAGGTTAGGCAGTATCTATGAAGTGCGAAATAATTAAAATTTGAATTTGATGACTTTACCAGTAAGGATGGAGGGTCTATAACATGAAGTGTTAATTCAACTTTTTTGCTCTCCGTATGCACTCAGTGGCCATTTTATTAGGTACACCTTTACACCTGCTTCTTAATGAAAATATTTAATCAGCCAGTGATGTGGCAGCAACTCAATGCATAAAAGCATTCAGTCATGGTCAAGGGGCTCAGTTGTTGTTCAGACCAAACATCAAAATGGGAAAGAAATGTGATCTAAGTGATTTGACCATGGAATGATTGATGGTACCAGACAAGCTGGTTTGAAACCTGTTTGTCTCCTCGGATTTTCATAGACAACAGTCTCTGTAATTTACAGAGAATGGTGCAAAAAAACGCCCAAAAAAATCCAATGAGTGACAGTTCTGTGGGCTAAAACACTTTGTTAATGAGAGAGTTCAGAGGAGAATGAGCAAACTGGTTCAAGCTGACAGGAAAGTGACAATAACTCAAACAAGTTACAACCGTGGTATGCAAGATAGCATCTCTGAACGCACAACACAGCGAACCTTGAAGTTGATGGGCTACAGCAGCAGCAGAAGACCGCACTGAGGACCAAGGTGTACCTAGAGAAGTGGTCACTGAGTCTGTGTCACCCAAACAATTATAAAGTTCTTTCTGGTTTTGTTGTTATTTCTGTTCGGTTCTTGCCCTTTCTGTTCTGAGCTGGAAAAGGCATATAATAAGGATGATGTCCCAATTGTAATGGGAGACTTCAACATGCAAGGGGATTGGGAAAATCAGGTTGATGTCAGATCATAAGAGGGAATTTGTTGAATGCCTACAAGATGGCTTTTTAGAGCAGCTTGTGCTTGAGCCTACTAGGCTCTTTCAGATTGAGTGTTGTGTAATAATCCAGATTTTATTAGGGATCTTAAGGTAAAGGATCCTTTGGGAGGCAGTGATCATAATATGATTGAATTCATTTTGCAGTTTGAGGGGAGAAGCACAAGTCAGATTTATCAATATTACAATGGAATAAAGGGATTTACAAAGGCATGAGAAAGGAGCTTGCCCAGGTGGATTGGATGAGGATACTGGTGGAGATGATGGCAGAGCAGAAGTTGCTGAAGTTTCTGGGAATAGTTCACAAGGCACAGGATAGATATGTCCCACAGAAGAAGTTGTTCTTAAATGGCAGAGGTAGGGAACCATGGCTGACAAGGAAGGTAAGGACTGCATAACAGCAAAGAAAGGGCATATAATATAGCAAAAGGAAGTTGGATGATATGCAAGTTTTTAAAATCCAACAAAGGCAATTGAAAAAGACCAGAAGAGGGGAAAAGATTAAATATCAGGGCAAACAAGCCAATAATATAAAGCAGGATGCGTAGGTTTTTATTTTCAGTTGTATAAAGAGTAAAATGGAGGTGAGAGTTGATATTGGACCACTGGAAAATGATGCTGGTGAGGTAGTAATGGGGGACAAAGAAATGGCCGATGAATTTAATAAGTACTTTGCTTCAGTCTTCACTGTGGAAGTTGCTAGCAGTGAACCAGAGGTCCATGAGTGTTGGGAAGCAGGAGGGAGTGCCATTGCTATTACAAAGGAAAAAGTGCTTGGCAAACTGAAAGATTTTAAGGTGGTTAAGTCACCTAGACCAGATGGACTACATTCCAGAGTCCTGAGAGAGGTTGCTGAAGAGATAACGGGATACATTGGTCATGATCTTTAAAGAATCACTTGATTCTGGTGTGGTCCCAGAGGACTGGAAAATTGCAAATGTCACTCCACTCTTTAAGAAGGGAGAAAGACAAAAGAGAGAAAATTATAGGCCAGTTAGCCTAACCTCAGTGGTTGGGAAAGTATTGGGGGTCCGTTTTTCAGGACAAGGTTTTGGGGGATTGGAGACTAATGATAAAATAAGTCAAAATCAGCATGGTTTCTGTAAAGGGAAATCTTGCCTGACAGATCTGTTAGAATTCTTCGAGGAAGTTACAAGCAGGTGGACAAAGGAATGGTAGTAGATGCTTAGATCTTCAGAAGGCATTTGTTAAGGTGCCTCACACAAGGCTGCATAACAAGATAAAGTCTCATGGTGTTACAGGAAAGATACTAGCATGGATAGCAGAATGGCTGGCAGGCAGGATTCAGTGAGTGGGAATAAAGGGGGCCTTTTCTGGTTGGCTGTTGGTGATTAGTGGTGTTCCTCAGGGGTCAGTATTGTGACCGCTGCTTTTCACATTGTCTGTCAATGATTTAGATAATGGAATTGATGGCTTTGTGGCAAAGTTTGCAGATGATATGAAGATAGGTTGAGAGGTAGGTAGTGCTGAGGAAGCAATGCGATTGCAGCAGGACTTAGACAAATCAGAAGAATGGGTAAAAAAGTGGCAGATGGAATACAATGTTGGGAAATGTATGATGATGCATTTTGGTAAAAGAAACAATAGTGTAGACTATTATCTAAATGGGGAGAAAAATTCAAACATCAGCAGTGCAAAGGGTCTTAAGAGTCCTCATGCAAGACTCCCAGGTTAATTTACAGGTTGAGTCCGTGGTAAAGAAGGCAAATGCAATGTTGGCATTTATTTCAAGGGGAATAGAATATTTAAAAAAATACAAGGAGATAATGCTGAGCTTTTATAAGACACTAGTCAGGCTGCACTTGGAGTATTGTCAATCGTTTTGGGCTCCAAATCTGAAAAGATATGTTGTCATTGGGGAGAGTCCAGAAGAGGTTCACGAGGATGATTCCGGGAGTGAAGAGGTTAATATATGAGGAGTGTTTGGTAGCTTTGGGACTGTACTCAGTGGAATTTAGAAGAATGCATGGGGGATCTCATTGAAATCTACCGAATGTTGAAAGGACTAAATATGGTTGCTGTGGAGAGAATGTTTCCTCTGGTGGGGATGTCCAGAACTAGAGAGCACAGCCTCAAAACTGAGGGGTGACCTTTTAGAATAGACGTAAGGAGGAACTTTTTTAGCCAGAAAGTAGTGAATCTGTGGAATGCTCTGCCACAGACAGTTGTGGAAGTCAAACCCATGGGTATATTTATGGCAGAAGTTGATAGTTTCCTGATTGGTCAGGGCATCAAAGGATATGGTGAGAAAGCAGGTGTATGGGGTTGAGTGGGATCCGGGATTAGTTTTGATGGAATGGCAGAGCTGACTCAATGGGCTGAATGGCCTAATTCTGCTCTTGTGTCTTATGGTCTTTATTTTGTGGATCTCACCTGGATTCTCTCTATTCACTAGGACTGGTTGCCACATCTTGGTCCTACACCCACTTTCCCTGATATCAAAAAGAATTTCATATGAAGAAGATGATGCAAATGCAGCCATTATGAAAGTTGTATACATTATAGCCAGCTCTTCTACTTTCCATTTGAATCACTAAAAATGTAAAACTAAGGTGATCAGTCTGCAGTAGAGTAGGGTTATTGATGTGATTTTTGAGCCACTAATATGTTTTTAACTTAAATGGCTTCATTACAGCAAGTTGCAATTGCAAGGGAAGGAGATCTGCTGACAAAGGAGCGTCTCTGTTGTGGACTGTCCATGTTTGAAGTGATTTTGACGAGAATCCAGCAATTCCTGGATGATTCCATTTGGCGAGGACCCCTTCCAAGTAATGGCGTAATGCACGTGGATGAATGTGTGGAATTCCACAGACTCTGGAGTGCCATGCAGTTTGTATACTGTATTCCAGTTGGGGCACACGAATTCACTGTAGAGTAAGTGGTTGTGATTTTTTTCCATTCTTCATAGAACATAGAATAGTACAGCACATTACAGGCCCTTCAGCCCACAATGTTGTGCCAACCCTCAAACCCTGCCTCCCATATAACCCCCTACCTTAAATTCCTCCATATACCTGTCTAGTAGTCTCTTAAACTTGACTAGTGTATCTGCCTCCACCACTGACAAAGGCAGTGCATTCCACGCACCAACCACTCTGAGTGAAAAACCTTCCTCTAATATCCCCCTTGAACTTCCCTCCCCTTACCTTAAAGCCATGTCCTCTTGTACTGAGCAGTGGTGCCCTGGGGAAGAGGCGCTGGCTGTCCACTCTGTCTATTCCTGTTAATATCTTGTTCACCTCTATCATGTCTCCTCTCATCATGATGCTGCAGAAACCCTGACCTTGACTAGTGATTGGTCTAGGGGGCACAGATACACATTATCAATACGATGTACTTTCTTAATCAGAATTCACGAAAAGTTGAGTTCTTGAAAAAATATTCAGGGAGTTCAGAGCATATCTACTTGAGGTTGGGGTGCTTTGCCTTGCTTTAATCCTGCAGGGAATAAATGGCAGGCTCAGAACTTTTCATTTTCTGTATGTACGTTGTTTCTTCCAATGGAGTGCTCCTTCCATTGACTTTAAAACTGTTTACCTAGATTTATCTTACAAAACAGGATGGCTGACTGGGGTGCTACTGCATACTGCATATTGTTTGCCTTGTAATGACTGATCATTGTAGAAGCACTAAGAACTCCATGTGTATTGTCTCCAGAATTATAATTGAATCTGAGCTGCATCTGCACAGCACAATGTGTTACTATCTGTCACAAATTAAATTGGGTGCTGGAGACCATATTGGCTAAGATATATAATGACAATTGTGTTTACTACTTTATATTTTGAAGGGCATTGTTGAATGTCATTTATCAAAATCCTAGCCTGTCTCCCAAAAATGCTCTTCTGTCAATCTGTTGACAAGAGTTATTCTTCCTGTTTCACTAAGTATTGGGCAGTGGTGGCGTATGCCTGATTGAAAGGGATGTGAAAGTTCAAACTATTGTAAATGCACTGGGATAGCAGATGGTGGCATTGCCTGTCCTAAAATGCACGTGAAATTCATAATATTTTAGTTTCTAAAATAATTTTAGTTTGGGTAAATGGTTATAAAGCCCTTTCAATTTTTTCCCCAAATATTTTTATATTTGTTATGTAGAGAATTTGTCTCCAGCTGCTCAGAACAAAGATTACCAAGTGAAAGTAATGAATAGAATATGTTTTTGTTTTTTTAATTTCAATATCTGGACAATGAACTTCTTTTTATCCTCTCAAAGAAATTAACTTCTGCCAAGATGGTATTTGATGAGCACTGGGGGTGTTCACAGTGCAGGTTCCCCAGTTTATTACAACTTGTCAGCAGTAACAGTGTCACCAATATGCCATGTCATTGGGTATATTTAAAGCAGAGGTTGACAGGTTCTTGATTGGTAAGGGTATGGGGAGAAGGCAAGAGAATGGGATTGAGGGAGGATTAATAAATCAGTCATGATAGAATGGTGGAGCAGATTCGATGGGCCAAATGGGATAATTCTGCTCCTGTGGTCAATGGGAATCATTACCAAAGCCTGTGTGTGGTTCCAGTAGGGATTCCTGGATGGTGAGCAGGAACTTTAACTCTTCCAGTTCTGTTCATCTGTGCAAGTTCACTTACCCTAGCTGAGACTGGCTAACTCAGCATAAACCAGACTGGGAGCTTTTATTGCATTGGAAGCTTTTATGGTCTTTGCCTAAGGACCATAAAAGGACCAGCTCTTCCTTCTGTAAACACTGATCCACAAACAACCTTTTCTAAAACTGGGAGATTTTTCTCGATGTGTCTTGAATCATTCAAGAATTTGAACCACTTTATAATTGTCTTGTCTTTGAATTATACAGGCAGTGCTTTGGAGATGGGCTGCACTGGGCTGGCTGTATGATTATTACATTGCTTGGACAGCAACGGCGCTTTGACGTCCTCGACTTCTGTTACCATTTGCTCAAAGTCCAGAAGCATGATGGCAAAGATGATGTCCTCAAGAATGTGGTATGCAGTTTTTCATTCTTTTCCTGATACACAGGACAAAATTTCATGAGCATTGATTATTCTGCAGTTCCCAGTAAGTAGTTTATTCATCTGTTGGCTTTAACAATGTGTCAGCAATGGATACTATGTCTGTCCAAATGTGCTGAAGCCAGCTGACCCATCTGAGAAGAGCTAAATCAGATTTGATCGCTGTTGTGTATGAATGATAACTCAGCATTGGCTTACCTACATGTTAACCAACTGGGAAGGTGGGAAACAGCTTAGCCTGTGTGTGTTGGTGGGGAGGTGCTAACCTGGTTTTAGTCGAGTTTTTCACATGCTATAAAAAGCTTGTAACTGTCTTGATATTGTGAAAAGAGATAATTTTCAATTATGCTTAACCAAGTTTCAACCAAATAGTCAAATCCTTGCTAGTCTGCATCAATTGCAAGGATCTCACTGAATATCCAAAATAACAATATTAAGCGCTTTTTCAAACTTCAAAGTAAATGTATTATCAAAGTACGCATATGTCACCACATACATCACTGAGATTCATTTTCTTACGGGCATACTCAGTGAATTCAAGAAATGTAATAGAATCAATAAAAGACCACACACAATAGGACAAACAACCAATGTGCAAAAGACAACAAACTGCAAATACAAAAGAAAAAAATAATAAGTAAATAAACAATAAGTATAGAGAACACGAGATGAAGAGTCCATGAAAATGAGTCCATAGACTGTGAGAAAAGTTCAGTGATGGGGCTAGTGCAGTTATCCCCACTGGTATCGTGTGCAGTTTTGGTCACCAAATCACAGGAAGGATATTAATAAGGTTGAAAGAGTGCAGAGAAGGTTTACAAGGATGTTGCCGGGACTTGAGAAACTGAGTTACAGAGGAAGGTTGAATAGGTTAGGACTTTATTCTGTGGAGCATAGAAGAATGAGGGGAGATTTGATAGAGGTGTATAAAATTATCATGGGTATAGATAGAATGCAAGTAGGCTTTTTCCACTGAGGCTAGGGGAGAAAAAAACCAGAGGACATGGGGAAGGGGGAAAAGTTTAAAGGGAGCATGGGGGGGGGGGGCTTCAAACAGAGTGGTGGGAGTGTGGAATGAGCTGCCAGATGAAGTGGTAAATGCGGGCTCACTTTTAACATTCAAGAAAAACTTGGACAGGTACATGGATGAGAGGTGTATGGAGGGATATGGTCCAGGTGCAGGTCTGTGGGACTAGGCAGAAAAATGGTTTGGCACAGCCAAGAAGGGCCAAAAGGCCTGTTTCTGTGCTGTAATGTTCTATGGTTTAAGGGCCTGATGGTTGAGGGGTAATAAATGTTCCTGAACCTGGTGGTGTGAGTCCCGAGGCTCTTTTACTTTCTTCCTGATGGAAGCAGTGAGAAGAGAGCATGACCTGGAAAGTGGGAGCCCCTATTGATGGATGCTGCTTTCCTGCGATAGTTCTCCATGTAGATGTGCACAGTGATGGGGAGGGCTTTACCCAGGATGGACCGGGCTGTACCACTACTTTTTGTAGGATTTTCCATTCAAGGGCATTAGTGTTTCCATACAGGCCATGATGCAACCAGTCAATATACAGTACTCTCCACTATACACCTATAGAAGTTTGTCAAAGTTTTATCTGTCATGCTGAATCTTCACAAACTTCTAAGGAATTAGAAGCGCTGTCATGTTTTCTTCATAATTGCACTTATGTGCTGGGCCCAGGACAGGTCCTCTGACATGATAACACCGAAGAATTTAAAGTTGCTGATCTTCTCACCTCTGATTCCCCATTGAGGACTTGCTCATGGACCTGTGGTTTCCTCCTCCTTGGATACTGAGTGAGAGGTGGTTATTGTGGCACCACTCAGCCAAATTTTCAATCTCCCTTCCATATGCTGATTTCTCACCATCTTTGACTTGGCCAACCACAGTGGTGTCAGCAGCAAACTTAAATATGGCACTGGAGGTGTGCTTAGACCCAGAGTCATAAGTATAAAGCAAGTAGAGCAGGGAACTAAGCACATGGGCTTATGGTGCACTTGTGCTGATGGCAATTCTGGAGGAGATGTTGTTGCCAATGTGAACAGACTAAGATCTGCAGTGAGGAAATTGAGGATCTAATTGCACAAGGAGGTATTGGAGGCCAGGATTATGAAGATTATTGATTAGTTTTGAGGGAATGATAGTATTGTATGCTGAGCTGTAGTCAATAAAAAACATTCTATATGCATCTTTGCTGTCCGGATGTTCCGGAGTTGAGTGAAGAGCCAGAGAAATGGCCTCTGCTATGGATCTATTGTTCTGGTAGGCGATTTGGAGCAGATCCAAGTGGCTTCTCAGATAGGAGTTGATATGTTTCTTTGCCAACCTTTCAAAGAACTTCATCACATTGGATGTAAGTTCTGGACAATAGTCATTGAGGCAGGTTGCCCCATTCTCTTAGGCACTGGTATAATTGAAGCCTGCTTGAAGAGTGGGGGTATATCAGACTGCCGAAGCGAGAGGTTAAAGATCTTAGTGAACACTCCAGGCATGTAATAAGCACAGGTCTTTAGTATTCCACCAGGTAACCATTTGGGCCGGATGCTTCTGTGGGTTCACCTTCCTGAAGGACCCATCAGCTTCGGAGACTGAAATCACAGGTCATGTGCTGTGGGAGTTTGTGAATGTTTGTCCACATTTTGACATTCAAAGCGAGCATAGAAGGCATTGAGCTCATCTGAAAGCTAAGTCCTGTTGTCAGCTATGTAGCTTGGTTTCACTTTGTTAGAGGTAATAGCATTCAATCCCTGCCACAGCGGTCGAGCATCCTTCAGTGATTCAATTTTAGTCCGGAATTGTCACTTTGCCTGTCAGATGGCTTTCTGGAGATCACACCTGGACTACCTTTATCTTGCTTGGTTGCCAGATGTTGTGGTGTTTATTGATAACAACATAGATAGGAAAAGGGAGGAGGCCCTGAAGAGAGAATATAAGAAGTTAGGCAGACCATGACAGTGCTGCCACACACTCTCCAATCTGCTGATCAAATTTGTGGAAGACACAACATTGACAGTCCGAGACAGGCCTACAGACACCTTGACACAGTGGTGCCAAGATAACAACTTCTCCCTCAATGTCCAAAAAACAAAAGAGCTGATCGTGGATTACAGGAGGAATGGAGACAGGCTTGCCCTGATCAACATCAATGGGACTGAGGTTGAGAGGGTGAGTAGTTTCAAATTCCTCTGTGCATACATTACTGAAGATCTCATCTGGACTGTACACACCGGCTGTGTGGCAAAAAAAGGCGACTGGAGAAGTTCAGCATGATCCCTCAAATTGTCAGGACTTTCTAAAGGGGCATTGAGAGCCTTCTGGCTGGCTGTATCACTGCCTAGTACAGGCACTGCACCAACCTTGATCGCTGAGCACTGCAATAGAGTGCTATGGACAGCCCTGCGCATCTGTGGATGTGAACTTCCCTCCCTTGAGGGCATTTACAGCAGCAGGTGCATAAAGAAAGACCTGGAAGATCATCAGGGACACCAGTCATCTCTGTTTCTGTTGCTTCCATCTGGCAAACGGTGCTGCAGCATTAAAGCCAGGACCAACAAGCTATAGAACAGCTCACTTTGTGTGATGGATGTTAATAAATTCAAAAGAAGAAAGCTGAAAAGCAGGACTTCCAGGGTAGTAATCTCTGCGTTGCTGCCTGTGCCACGTGTTATTGAGGGTAAGCATAGGATGATTTGGCAGATAAATGCATGGCTGAGGAATTGGTGCAGGGGGCAGGGTTTCAGATTTCTGGATCGTTGGGATCTCTTCTGGGGTAGGTATGACCTGTACATAAATGATATGTTACACCTGAACCAAAGGGATTCAGTATCCTTGCAGGCAGTTTGCTAGAGCTGTTGGGGAGGGTTTAAACTAATTTGATAAGATGGTGGGAACTGGAGTGATAGGGCTGAAGACGGGTGGTTGGTGTACAAGTAGAGGCAGGGTGTATTGAGACTGTCAGGAAGGATAGGCAAACGATAGGGCAGAATTGCAGTCAGATGAATTAAAGTGTAATGGGGCTAAAATCAAAAAGGGTGATAAATACAGGACTGAAGGCATTACAGATTACAACGGGAGATAGAAGAGGCATGTAAAAAGGGCATTGTTGTGATAATCATGGTGGAGTTCAATTAGGTCGATTGGGAAAATCTGATTGGTACTGAATCCCAAGACAGGGAATTTGTAAAATGCCTTCAAGATGGCTTTTTTAGAGCAGCTTGTGGTTGAGCTCACTAGGGGAACAGCAGTTCTGGATTGGGTGTTATGTAGCGATCCAAATTTGATAAGGAAGGTTAAGGTAAAGGAACCCTGAGGAGGTAGTGATCATAACATGTACAATTCATCCTGCAGTTTGAGAAGAAGCTAAAATTGGATGTGGAGTAAAGAGAATTACAGAGGCATGAGAGAGAAGCTGGCAAATTGGAAGGGGGACACTTGAGGGGATGATGACAGACAGCAATGGCTGGTGTTACTAGGGGAAAATTGGTTCGCGCAGGAAAGATGCATCCCAAAGATGAAGAAGTACTCTGAAGAGAGGATGAGGCGACTGTGGCTAATGAAGCTGTTCAAAGACAGTTTAAAAACAAAAGAGAGGGCATATAACATAGCAAAAATTTGTTGGAAGTTGGAGGATTGGGAAGCTTTTACAAACCAACAGAAGGCAACTAAAAAAAAACCATTGAGAGAAAAGATTAAATATGAAGGGAAGCTAACCAATAATATAAAAGAGGATGCAAAAAGATTTTTCATATATATAAATAGTAAAAGAGAAATGAGAGTGGATATTGACTGCTGGAAAATGACGCTGGAGCGGTATTATTAGGGGACGAAGAAATGTCGGATGAACTTTAAAAGTATTTTTGCATCAGTTTTTACTGAGGGAGACACTAGCAGTATGTCAGAAATTTGAGAATGTTGGGGCAGAAGTCAGTGTCGTTGTTCTTACTAAGGAGAAGGTGCTTGGGAAGCTGTACCCTAAAGTCATCTGGACCAGATGGGCTATATCCCAGGGTTCTTAAAAGAGATAGAAGAAATTGTGGACACATTAGTAATGATCTTATAAAAATCACTGTATTCTGGAATGGTTCCTGTGGACTGGAAAATTGAATGTCACTTCACTCTTCAGGAAGAGAGGGAGGCAGAAGAAAGTAAGCTGTATGTTAGTTAGCCTGACTTAAGTGGTTGGAAAGATGTTGGAGTGGGCTATTGTTAAGGATGAAGTTTCAGGGTACTTGGATGCACATGATGAAATAGGCTGAAGTCAGCTTGGTTTCCTTAAGGGGAAATCCTGCCTGACAAATCTCAAAAATTTTTGAGTTCTTTGAGGAAATAACAAGCAGAATAGACAAAAGAGAGTCAGTGGATGTTGTTTACTTGGGTTTTCAGAAGGCCTTTGACAAGGAGCCGCACTTGAAGCCGCTTAACAAGGTAAAAAGCCCATGGTATTTCAGGAGAAGTACTAGTATGGTTAGAAAATTGTCTGACTGGCAATAGGGAAAGAGTGGGAATAAAGGGGGCCTTTTCAGGTTGGCTGCCGGTGAGTAGTGTGCCGCAAGGGTCAGTAAGGACCCCATGCAGTAATGAGACCGCTTTTTTGCACATTTTATGTCAATGATTTGGATGATGGAATTGATGGCTTTGTGGGAAAGTTTGCGGATAATTAGAAGATGGGTGGAGGGGTAGGTGGTGTTGAGGAAGCAGAGTGTTTGCAGGACTTAGACTGGGAGAATGGGCAAAGTGGCAGATGGAGCATAATGTAGGGAGGTGTATAGTCAAGCACTTTGGCAGAAGGAATAAAGGCATGGACTATTTCCTAAATGAGGAGAAACTTCAAAAATCAGAGGTGCTGAGGGACTTGGAAGTCCTCATGCAGGATTCCCTGCCGGTTGAGTGAGCGATAAGGAAGGCAAATGCAATGTTAGCATTCATTTCAAGAGTTCTAAAATATAAAGGCAAGGATGTAATGCTGAGGCTTTATAAGGCATTGGTCAGACTGCGCGGAGTATTGTGAGCAGTTTTGGGCCCCTTATCTAAGAAAGATAATGTAAAGAATGTATTGGCGTTGAAGAGGGTCCAGAAGATGTTCATGAAAATGATCCCAATTATGAAAAGGATAGTGTAGCAGGAGCACTTGATGGCTCTGGGCCTGTATTTGACTGAAGTTTAGAAGAATGAGAGGGAATCTCATTGAAACTAATCTAATATTGAAAGGTCTGGATAGAGTGGATGTAGACTCTCCTCCAATTTCTAGGTGTTCACCTGATGGATAATCTCACCTGGTCCCTCAACACCAGCTCCATAGCAAAGAAAGCCCAGCAGCGTCTCTACTTTCTGCAAAGGCTGAGGAAAGTCCATCTCCCACCCCCCCATCCTCATCACATTCTACAGGGGTTGTATTGAGAGCGTCCTGAGCAGCTGCATCACTGCCTGGTTTGGAAATTGCACCATCTCGAATCACAAGACCCTGCAGCGGATAGTGAGGTCAGCTGAGATCATCGGGGTCTCTCATCCCACCATCACGGACATTTACACTACATGCTGCATCCGCAAGGCAAACAGCATTATGAAGGACCCCATGCACCCCTCATACAATCTCTTCTCCCTCCTGCCGTCTGGGAAAAGGCTCCGAAACATTTGGGCTCCCATGGCCAGACTATGTAACAGTTTCTTCCCCCAAGCTATCAGACTCCTCAATACCCGAAGCCTGGACTGACACCTTGCCCTATTGTCCTGTTTATTATTTATTGTAATGCCTGCACTGTTTTTGTGCACTTTATGTAGTTCTGTGTAGGTCTGTAGTCGAGTGTAACTTTCTCTTTTTTTTTAACGTAGCTGTCTAGTTTTTGTACTACACCATGGTCCTGAAAAACGTCGTCTCATTTTTACTATGCACTGTACCAGCAGTTATGGTCGAAATGACAATAAAAGTGACTTGACTATAGTGAGAGTGTCTAGGACCAGAGGATACAGCCTCAGAATTGAGAAATGTCCATTGAGAACAGGCATAAGGAGAAATGTCTTTAGCCAGAGGTGGTGAATCTATGAAATTCATTGCCACACACAGTTGTGCAGGCCAAGTCATGGGGTATATCCAAAGTGAAGGTTGATAGGTTCTTGATTAATCAGAGTGTCAAGAGTTATGGGAAGAAGGCAGGAGAATAGGTTTGAGAAGGGTGCTGGATTAGCTATGACGGAGCAGACTCAATGGGCTGATTAGCCCAATTATTCTCCTCTCTCTTATGGCTTTATAGAATTGTTCAGCAAGGAAATAGATTCTTCAGCACAGCTCATCCATGGTGACCACCAAGCTAATCCAATGTGTCACTGTTTCATCAATATCTCTCTGAACCCTTGCTTTCCTGGACTGTACTCTCCAGCAAATGAATCTGAGGACCAAGCATGGGGAAGGGAGCCATGTTTGGCAGCACTATTTTAAATTTTCTTTCCTTTGCTATTTGCAGCCTTTGAAGAAAATGGTTGACAGAATTCGCAAATTCCAAATTCTGAATGATGAAATATTTGCTATCTTGAGCAAGTATCTGAAGTCAGGTGATGGTGAAAATGTCCCTGTGGAGCATGTCCGCTGTTTCCAGCCACCTATTCATCAGTCGCTAGCGAGCTCCTAATAAAGAACATTTGGGACAGCTGAAGCAATCCAGGAATATTTGCATTCTGAATACCTGGATAATCAACTGGCTGGTACTCTGCATTTTAATAACGTGAAATGTTAGAGTTAAATATTTAAACTGCTGTGTGATTTTGTTTTTCTAAGAGGACAGTGCATGGTTTGTATTAGTTGAGGGTTTTACTGATGATTTTGCCATCAAACACTACCAGCAATAAGTATCTGGAAGAGATTTTAAAATGGTAAAAACTGATTAGTTGCAAAGATTCCTTACGAAATTTTAAAAAAGTAATCAAATTATTTCAACTTTGTAATGGCATTGTTATAAGATTAACATTTTTCAAATCTATATTTTACTACACTAGCCTGCATTTATAGTTTACTGGTGCTGTACTAAAAGATGCTCTTTTTCTTTTGTTCCAGTAATAATTTTGCTTTCATCCCCTAGTGCAGCTTTTATACTAAATTTTCCACAGTAGTTACAAAAATTTTAAATGAATCATGAGATTTTTTGAACTGTTTACCAGTTTATATGGAAGAAATAAATACTTTCCCATCTATTCCTCATGGTTTCGCCATCCTTTTATTTTTATCTCAATGGGGTCAGGGGAGAATAAATTACCCTTCATAGTTGGAATTAGATTTGAATAGATAATGAGGACTGGTTTCTTATCATCAAATAGCCATTCTGTGACCTTAACTTGAAAAATGTCATTAGAATATGGGACTCGGTTTCTTTTGTATGCAAGGTAAAAGGACCATTGTGAGGAACAACTGTAAAACAAATTAGAGTATTTGAATATTTTATGAGGTAAATATAATTGAAACACTTTCAGGTTTACATTTAGGAGAAATAATTATGTCATTATTCAAAGAAAAATATTATAACCATGAACATAATTTAATGACCAAAGCCTCTGAACAGTGTGCTCATAATCACCATTTCCTATATTTGTGTTGCTTCCAGGTTGCTGTTATAGAGGTGATCTCTGTACCTATCTATACAAAGCAATACACGCAAAATGCTGGCGTAACTCAGCACACCAGGCAGTATCTATAGATGAGTAAACGGTCAGTGTTTCGAGCTGAGATCTTTGCTACCTCACCTGCTGAATTCCTCCAGCATTTTGTGTTGCTTTGGATTTCCAGCAGCTGCAGGCTTTGTGATTCCATCTATACTAATCCTACTTACAAGATATCTTGAGTTCTTTTTAAAAACTTTTAGAGATGTACAGCACATTAAAAGCCTGACCACACAATCACCTATGTGACCAATTAACCTTTTCCAGTATGTCTTATTTCCCAGTATCTTATCAAAAGCTTTCTGGAAATCTCACTAGTGATGTGTTTGCTTGGCTATTTCTTACCACTTTCCAAATTGATTCTACCATCAAGATTGTCTACATATTTTTATTAAGAACTATACCACTTCCTTCTACTTTCTGCTTACAAAGCATGTTTTTGTCAAGGAATGGAACACCTAAAAGGCTGTAACCTTGCTGCAAAGTAGACCACACAGCCCCTTTTCGACTGTAAATTCTTAGTGTTTGCTTACATCTTGCTCAGCACTAGAAAACAGATTGCTTTACTGGATAATACAAAAAATATTGTAGCAAAACTTCATATTTAAAAAAAAATCAAATGCTCTGAAACATTTGGGCCCAAGTTAAAATCAGTTCAAGTCCACTGCTAAATCAAAAAAAAAAATCCTTTTTTTTTGATACATTAACTATTGGAAAGGTTTTATTTTCTTTATTAATATACCTGACAAAAATTAAATTTGCTAGTCCCTCACCATTTCAGAAGAAATTCCAGAATGTCGAAATAAAATTACGTTCTCCATTTCTGGCTATACTTCTTGGGTAATTCCTAAAATACCCTTGCATTATGTGAATTAATTTCTATTTTCTAGACTGATTAATTGGAATTTAATTTCAGCAAGGTCTGAACTATAGATAAGATCAGAAAAGTCTTAAAAATCACAACAAAATGCAGAAGAATTGTGTGGACTTTCTACCACACTGTTACTTACAGAAATGAAGAGAATCCAAAAGAATTTTATTTCAAACATTTAAAATTAGGGCTCTCAGTGCATACAGTATTGTTTTCAAAACATACAATATTGTTTCCAAAAAATTAAATTAGAGTCCAAATATGTACACTGTTATATGGTGACAATTTTACAATAGTAGCTTAATCCTTGTAAACCACAATGCATCATCTGAAATATTTATTTTAAAAAAAAGTCATGAAAATTAAGGCAAATAAAAAGGTAAATACAATGACCCAGAGTCCATTCCAATCACACTGGGGTGAAAAATGATTGTCCCAAGAGACTCTCCATTACAACAAATGAAGTCACCAATACAGATAACTTTTTTTTTAACAAGTAGCTCAATTCTGGTGACTATGACAGCACAGGGCAGTGCATTTCCTTTATCCCTTAACACTATTATCCAACTCTCACATGCTGATTATGTTGCCATTTCTTCTGGAGGAAATCAATTCAGAGTGCATTTCAGAACTATCAGTACAGCTTTCATTTTCCACATTGTGGTCCAACCGCTCGTAATGTGCACTACCATTGGCAGTAAATCCTTTCTCCTCTTTTCTCATAAACACGGGCAAACTTGCCAGTGTTAAATTGATATCCTTAAAGGCATGCAGCAGAAAGATGCCCACTATGATGGTGAGGAAACCACTCAATGTGCCAATGATGTCATCGTTGTCCATGTGATACCATTCTTTGAAAAGGATAGCTGAACATGTCAAAACAGATGTAGTGAAGAACACATAATAAATGGGAGTCACTAAGGATGTGTTGAAAATGTCAAGTGCTTTGTTCAAGTAGTTAATTTGGGTGCTTACACAAGCAATAAGGCTCAGAAGGAGGATCCATGACAGAGAATTGGTAAGGATGGGCTTCCCAGCAAAAAGTTCCTTTATGGCAATACCAAGGCCTTTCACACAGGAGACAGATAGGGCACCAATTACAGAACAGATGGTTATGTAAACCAGGATGTTTGTCTGTCCGTGACGAGGGCCAACAACAAATATAAGGATCAGGGAAATTATGATGACAAAAGTCGCGAACACCACAAAACCTAAAACCAGAGTGGAAAAAAAACACTGTTAGGGAATTAAGCTTGTATTCAGAAGTAAAATACTGCAAATACTATCTGCAGATCATATGGCATCTGTGGAGAGAGAAACAGTTAATGGATCCAATGCTGAGTCCTGAAGATTGCAATATGCTTTTCCTCAAGCTTACTTTCAGCTTTGTTAGGAGAAAGATCACAGGTGGTGTTCGAGGAAAATTGAAGTGACAGTGAAGTAGAAAAGACATTACAATCCATTAATGGAGTGTAGTATATTGGAAATTCGAATCAATCGCTGCATCAACTGTAAAACGAGTATGAATTCCTGAATGATGGAAAGGGAGAATGTAGAAGACTGGGTGTGGCATCTGCTCCTTTTTCTCCCTGTAGATGCCTAGTCCTGCTGCCAGTAATTGGCACAGTCCCCTGGGTCACGAAACAAAAGAGATTTTTGATTTATTACTTTACGTCCTTGGGTACTAAAACCAATTACTGAACCTCAGCTGCTTCCACAGCTGAGATCATCTCAAATCATTTGAGAGTAACACAAAAGAATCAAACTAACATCCTTTGATCTATTTTTTAAGAATAACAGCAAACAATGCCTTTATCATTACAGCAAATAACCTTGCAACCTTTTCTTTAGTGGAACAAAGAACAGAGTCTTTCAGTTCTGCTGTTCCCAAAGTTAACATCACTCCATTGCTTCTGATACACTAATATGTCAGAATCAAAGACAAAAGGCAGTTCTATTTTATTTCAATGCTATGTCAAACCATACACCCTGCTCCTCAGTACTTGGATATAAAAAAATATTTCTCACTGTAAAATTCATCTTTTTGGCACAATTGTTTATTTCAGGGTGTTCAATCTTTTTGAAAATTATCCCAAAGGCACTCCTTACTAAATCACAAGGGATACATCATCCAACTAAACTGGAAGCTCATTGAACACTGATTTCAGGCACAACAGCTTTCATCTTCAGTTTTATTGTGGCAAGATGCTGAAATCTCACTCTGGAATAAACAATGTAATAATTTACATGTTCACTATGAAAACTAATTTGTTTTAAGGCTTTAATTTCCATAAAGGAGGAAAAAGCAGAGGAGAAGCTGAACTTGGAGAATGCAATTTCAACAAGCAGCTGTCCATGTAAAGAAATCTCATCGACAAGTTCACAACAGTATTTTCATACATGCAGTGAAAATACCATGAACTCTTGGATGCAAATTCGCATTTTGACAAATTTAAAACTCTACTCCAAGTCAAAAGGGTAAGAGAAAACTCCAACCCTTAGCCATCACTTCCAGCTTGCTACCTGGCTACTGTCCACACCTAAACCAAACTCTTCAGTCTTCAGTGAGTCAAGCAGCATCTGTGAAGGCAAAAGGTGCAGGTCAACATTTTGGGTCAGACCCTGCATCAGGATTGAGGGAAACAGAAAAGATTGTCAATATAGAGTAATATGGATGTGATAGAGGGCGGTAGGTGATTAATGGGCCCGATGGGTGGATAGAACCAGGTGGGAGGAGGAAAGTTGGGTTGTCAGGTGAGCATGTGTGCAGGAAGAGAGCACTGGAGGACTTGGACTCTCTTAATCTTGATACCTGGTAGGCTTTTAATGTCCTACCAAGATGACAGATTAAGAATTTGTTTGTTTCTTTTCTACTAATTTCTTATTCTTTGTTATAAAATATTCCTATTTCTGTCTGTTGAGGATACATATTTGCTTTCACTCGTCTTTTACTTTTCATGTATTTGCAAAAGTTCGTAGTCATTAAGATCAAATTCTGGATCTTCTGTCAAGTTTCAAAATATTCCAAATCTTCATGCTTGTCATTTCTCGAAACTTAATATGCTATTTTATTTGATATAACACTTCCTTTAACTTCTCCTGTCAGCCATGATTGATCACTTTTCCCATTCAGTTTTGCATTTTAAGCTACATATTTTTTCAAATCATGGATATTTCCTAAATATATCTCAATGCAAGTTCCAAATAACCACACCCAACTTGCCCTCATGCCTTTGTTATTTACTTTACATAGATGCATCACCGAATCATTAAGACTGAGTTTGACAGTGATGCTGTTCAAATTTCAATATTATGGTTATTCCATTTACAACAGGATTTAACATTTTCCATTTCATAATAAGCAATTTAACATAGCCTTGTCCCTAGCTGATCCCTGCATTCTTCATCTTGCTGTCACCAATTTTTCCCACCTGATCTATATTTGGATTACTGTGTTATCTGTTACAAGCACCTTAAATTTTATGACTTTTAACTTTGGCTTTAATCCAGTTCCAAAATTGTAAGTACAGCACACCCAATCATTTGACTATATGTAAATAGTTACTTGAAAACTGTGCACATCATAATCACAGCCAAAATAACTACCAGTACATCTACAAATTTTACAGCTAGTTAACTCATCAAAACAACAATCTGGGAAAAACCCCAAACTAAAGTCAGAAAAATCAAAGGCTTTTTCTAATTTTCCTCCTGACTTTTGACAATTTTATTAGCAAAAGACAAGAAATAATATAAAATGAATTTTATTTTGCGGCACTTCACACAATTGCAGCATTTTCAAAGTGCTCTATAACCAATTAAAACTTTTAAAATGGAATCAAGGCCAAAGCTGCAACATCAGGACAGCAGCAGACAAAATACAGACTGGAAGTTTCTATAAACAGTAATACAAAAAATAATAGCCAGATAATGTGTTTTTGGGAATATTGGATAAGGCCTAAAATCTTAATCAAGTCTCCAGAGGAATTCCTGAGATCTTGGAATACTGTCCTGTACGAATTTTAAATTGCTTATTATGAAATGGAAAAAGTTAAATCCTGAAGAACCAGGGCTGAAGAACAGCTTTTATCCTAAAAGTCTGGATTTTGTGTTCAAAATCCCTAGAGTGGGATTTTAAAGCCATTATCTCTGAACTACGATTAGAATGTTACTGCCAAGTAGAGACCAACGCTGAACTAAAATAACAGACACATAAGCAGATGAAAATGCGTGCTATACCTGGATCTTTAAGTTTCGTGGCCATTGCTTGTATCGTTTCCACCTCTTCCTCTTGTGGCGCATGTATTACCATGACAGTTGAACCAACAATGCTAAGAAGACAACCAAGTTTTCCATGGAGATTAAGCCTCTCATTCAGGAAGTAAGATGACAGAATTGCACTGTGGAAACAGAACAGTCAATATAAAAAGAACTGTAAATGTCACACTCAAAGTAGGTATTAAAGCATATAATTGCTGTGGCCATGGCTATCATCATACCAGTCACAAATGAATTTCAACAATTGCTCAATGATTTCTCCTGGCACCAAAGAACACTAACAATCCAAAACCTGCCTATTCCTTGAATACTTACAAACTGGTTTAAGCTACTGCTTTGGTGATCTTCCTTCCTGACAAATGAAAGGTGCCTTGCGGGCAGTATAGATCCTAATGTATGTATGCGTATGTGGCCTCATGTCAGTCGTGGTCGACTACGGGTACTGTGCCTCTGGTAGTCACTGGTTTGTCGAGCAGTGTCAACTATGGCTATTGAGGCCGATCCTGTAACGGTAGGCTCTGCCACAGTCGCTGCATGTGTAGGGCGTTGTGGAATTGTTTTCTGCTGTCTGCTGTGCTCTCCGCTCCTCAAACTGACTCAGGATCGCTCTTTCGCCTTGCTCTAGGTGTTGCTGAAGAGTACCTCGCCATTTCTTGTAGTCATCTGCTTATTCCTCCCAGCACTCTGTGTTGATTTTTAAGGCTTTCATGTCGTGCTTGCAGAGGTCTTTGAAGCAAAGCTGGGGTCTATCAACATTCCTCTTGCTGTTGCTAGTTCTCCATAGAGGATGTCCTTTGGCAGTCTATCATCCTTCATACGACGGACGTTGTCTTAAAAGTGTGAACATTGTTGGAAGTTCAGCACAGGAGAGGACCTCAGAGTTTGGGACTTTGTCTCTTCAGGTGATGCCGAGGACGCTGCGCAGGTGAAAACTATTGAGTTTCCTCTCCTGTTTGGAGTAGATGGTCCAAATCTCGCTACCATACAGGAGGGTGCTGATAATGCATGCATTGTACAAGGCAGTCTTGGTCTTTGTAGCGAGTTTTGGATTCTCCCAGATTCACGAGGAGAGTTGAGCAAGGATCGATGTTGCTTTGCCAATACGCCTATTGATTTCAGCATCAAGGGAGAGAATGCCGCTAACGTTCAGTCCCAAGTATGTGAACTCGTGGACCAGTTCTAGATTGTAATTGTCAATGGCAGTGACTGGTGTCTTCACTACGTTCTGGGTAAGGACCTTTGTTTTCTTTAGACCGATGGTAAGCCCGAAGTCCTTGCTTGCCTTAGACAAGCGGTCCATGAGAGTTTGTTGTAGTTTGGTGTGCGAGGTTATAGCAGCGTTGCTTAGTAATAATTGTAGCTTTCGTTGGGGCAGGGCCTTTCTCACTCTATCCTTCAAAATTGTTCCGATTGTTGACCGACTGCAGCCTAACGCTTTTACAATGACCGATGGCGTTTCACCTCTTTCCGATCGCTTTATTATTTCCACTTTATTTTCAATCGTGATCATGATTATTTTCATTGTTATGAGTGATGAACAGACCTGATGGACAATGGGGTGAAGAGTTAACCATCCCCCCCCTGAGAAACACGAACTATTACTGTTGCTATGCTGACCATGAGAAAGAGACGAAAAACAAGCAAGAACATCTGCGACAGATAAGAGAGAGGGGGAAATTGCTGATTAACCGTATTGTGACTCCTTTTTGAATTATTTACTGTTTCGCTGCAAGGATAATAGTTTGCTCATGAACATTCCTCAGTGGACTGAAGGAGTGGCCTTATTTGATGGACACAGTCATTCAGGAGTGATGGATAACTGAGTTCTCGTTAGTAGGGATAAAAAGACAGGTCTGGAGAGACACCCTCCAGACACGCCAGTGGACACTGATTGAGTGTTGGAACCCACAAGAAAGGTGAGGGCTTCGAAGACCGAACCAGGAGAAACACCACAGAAGAACGGTCTAGCAGAAGGACGGAGAGGTCATAACTGAATGACCACACCGATACGACGGATTAAGAAAGGAAAGGAAGGTTTGCCTGACTGTAGCCATTACATCTCGCTCGCTCGCTCTCTCTCCAACGATTACAATACAACCATAACTACATCAGCACTCATGAACTGAACTGAACTTTATACTTTTCTATGACAATTCATTTACCCCTAGACATCGATAGAGCTTGTTTATTATTGATTATTATTATTCCTACACTTTTAGGTTTATTACTGCTAACTTGTTTTATATGTATATTTGCATTATTGATATGGTTTTTGCTTATTTTTGTTAATAAACACCTTTAGTTTGGTACCACCAGACTCCAACAGATTCTTCTTTCTCTGCTGGTTAGACACCCAGTTACGGGGTACGTAACATCGTGAACAGAAACACTGTGGACTCAGAGCTCTGCTGCCGGGTCCTAATGTCCACTGCACTGAGACAGGTTGAATAAGGGACTTGAGCATCCACATTTTTTGGTATCCGCAAGGGGTCCCGGAACGAATCCCTCGCAGATAAGGAGGGCCGACTGTACTTCCAAGCACCTTACAACTGTGCCCTCTCGTGTTAGCCATTTCAACCCTGGGGAAAAAGCCTCTGACTATCCACACTATCAATGCCTCTCATCATCTTATACACCTCTATCAGGTCACCTCTCATCCTTCGTCACTCCAAGGAGAAAAGGCTGAGTTCACTCAACCTACCATAAGGCATGCTCCCCAAACCAGGCAAATTCATTTTAAATGTCCTCTGCACTCTTTCTATGGTTTCCACATGGGTCCTATATAGCAGCAACATTACCTCTCGGCTCTTAAACTCATTCCCACGAATGATGAAGGCTAATGCACTGTATGCCTTCTTAACCACAGAGTCAATCTGCACAGCAGCTTTTAGTGTCCTATGGACTCAGATCCCAAGATCCCTCTGATCCTCCACACTGCCAAGTGCCTTACCATTCATACTATATTCTGTCATCATATTTGACCTACCAAAATGAACCATCTCACACTTAGCTGGGTTGAACTCCATCTGCCACTTCTCAGCCCAGTTTTGCATCCTATTGATGTCCCGCTGTAATCTCTGACAGCCCTCCACACTATCCACAACACCCCCACCCTTTGTGTCATCAGCAAATTTACTAACCCATCCCTCCACTTCCTCATCCAGGTCATTTATAAAAATCACAAAGAGAAGGGGTCCCAGAATAGATCCCTCAGGCACATCATTGGTCACCAACCTCCATGCAGAACATGACCCTTCTACAACCACTCTTTGCCTTCTGTGGACATGCCAATTCTGGATCCACAAAGCAATGTCCCCTTGGATCCCATGCCTCCTTACTTTCTCAATAAGGAAGATATGCTTTTGGTAGAGAGGAAACCAGAGCACCCAGAGGAAGCCCATGCAGTCACTGGACAAACATAGAAACCCCTTATAGACGGCACCAGAAATGAACTCTAAACACCCCGATCTGTATTAAGGTCACACCCATTATATCGAAGAGAAACTGAACACAAAACATTTATTGGCATTTTATTCTCTGATGACCAACATCAATGTTCTTACCTTACTAGGACGCTGAGGGCTCCCAATGGGGTTACTAATGTTGCCGGAGCAAAAGCATATGCAGCAAAGTTAGCAGCTTCTCCAGCTCCCACTGCAACAATGTATAAAGGGTACAGTTAAACATCAATGTCTTACTCATCATAATTTGAAGCTTGCAGGCTTTGTATACACTCTTCTCAGGCTTCCAGCCAGGTACAAATATTTATTATAACCAGAGTTTCGACGGCAAACTCTGTCATCAATCTTCATCAGGGACGATGCCTGGGCATGTCCAATCCAGTGGTATTTATACTCCCCTCCCATACAAGTTTTCCACTCTCCCACCTTGTTTACAATTGAACTCCAGTTCTTACTTGGAGTGAGACCTTTCTCTAATTAAAATTCTTTTTCTCTCGTTTTATTTCAATGGCTTCCTTTACCAGGCGGTCCCAAAAGCCATTGCATAGCATAGTAGTTTTGTGCCATTGAAGACAATCCTATGGCCATTGCAAATATAGTGTTCTGCTACTGCCGATTTCTGCGGGTAACCCAAATGGATACACATTCTTTCTCCTTGACGTGGGTTTCCACTGTGCATCTTGTCTGGCTATATACATCGCTCCACATTCACAGGGAATCCTGTAGACCCCAGCCGACCTGAGTCCCAGGTCATCTTCGACCCACATAAGCTGTGACTTGAGCTTCCTTACGGGTTTGTGGATGGCATTAATCCGGTATTTCTTCAGGATCCTGGTGATCCTTCCAGAATCCTGTCAACCCTTTTACAGGCCCAACTGATTCCCTTCACCTTGTAAAAAAGGCTGACTAGGAAAACTAATAATGACAAGGAACCCATCACTATCGCCTGTCTTCCCTATATAACATATAACAATTACAGCATGGAAACAGGCCATCTCGGCCCTTCTAGTCCGTGCCGACGCTTACACTCACCGAGTCCAGTTTCTGGAAGGATCGCCACAGACCTGAAGAATTACCTGATTTTGATTGTAATAGAATACATTTCACAATGGCCATAGGATTGATTTCTGTGGCATAATATTGTGCTGCACCAACGGCTTTTGGGACTGCCTAGTAAAGGAAGTGATTGAAATAAAACTAGAAAAAAAAAGAACTTTAACAAAGACAAAGGTGGTAAGAAAAAACTGAAATTCGATTGTAAACAAGGTGGGAGCGCAGAAACCTGATTGGGTGAAGACTAACCAATCAGGAGGGATGGACTACAGGGGAATAAATACTACAAGACTAGGCATGCCCAAGCATCATCCCTGAAGAAGATGGCAGAGTTAGTCATTGAAACGTCAGATATAATCAATAGTTTTACCTGGCTGGAAGCCCAAGAAGTGTTTATTCGTCATATATGCCGAGAAAGCATTAGGTCCTTTTGCAAGCTTTATCCATTAAAAAAAACATTATTTAAAAAAAACTGGTTATCGGTGATAAAGCTCAAGATAGATGTATGACATCCCAACAGCAGTGGGATGTGGATTACAAATTACAGCAGGAGATAGAAAAGGTGTGTCAGAAGGGTAATGTCATGATAATCATTGGGTATTTTAACATGAAAGTGGATTGGGAAAAACAGACCAGTACTGGACCTCGAGAGAGAATTTGTAGAATGTCTAAGGGATGGCTTTTTATAACAGCTTCTTGTTGAGCCCACTAGGGGATCAGCTGTGCTGGATTGGGTGCTGTGCAATGATCCTGATGTGATAAGAAAGCTTAAGGTGAAGGAACCCTGAAGGAACAGTGATCACAATATGATCGAGTTCACCTTGAAATTTAAGAAACTAAATTCCAATGTGTCAGTATTTCAGTGGAATAAAGGAAATTATGAGAGGGGAACTAGCCAAGGTTGACTGGAAAGAGACACTAGCAGGAAGGACAGCAGAGCAGCAATGTCTGGAGTTTCTGTGAAAAATGAGGGAAATGCAAGACAGATAGATTCCAAATAAGAAGAAATTTTCACATGGAAGAAGGACACTACTATGGCTGATAAATGAAGTCAAAGCCAAAGTAAAAGCAAAAGAGAGGGCATACAAGGAAGCCAAAACTAGAGGATTGGGAAGCTTTTAAAAACTTGCAGAAGGAAACTAAGATGGTCATTAGGAAGGAAAAGATCAATTAATGAAAGGAAGCTGGCGACTAATATAAAGGGTAAAAGAGAGTTAAAGGTAGATATTGGACCAATAGAAAATGACACTGGAGATATTGTAATGAGAGATGCAGAGATGGCAGAGGAACTAAATGCATATTTTACATCAGTTTTCACAGTGGAAGACATCTGCAGTATACAGGACCTTCAAGAGTGTCAGGGAAGTGAAGTTTGTGCAGTGAAAATTACGACTGAGAAGGTGCTCAGGAAGCTTAATGGTCTGAGGGTGAATAAATCTCCTGGACCTGATGGAATGCATGCTCGGATTCTGAAAGAAGTAGCTGGAGAGATTGCAGAGGCATTACAATGATCTTTCAAGAATTGATAGGTTCTGGTATTGTACCTAATGACTGGAAAACTGCAAATATTACTCTGCTATTTAAGAAGGGTGGGACGCAGCAGAAAGGAGACATAGACCTGTTAGCCTGATATCAGTATTTGGGAAGTTGTTGGAATAGATTGTTAGGGCTGAGATTACAGACTACCTGGAGGCACATAACAAGATGGGCCAAAGCCAGCATGGTTTCCTGAAAGGAAAATCCTGCCTGACTAGGCTACTGCAATTTTTTGAGGAAATTACAAGCAGGGTAGACAAAGGAAATGCCCTAGATATGGTGTACTTGGATTTTCAGAAAGCCTTTGACAAGGTGCCACACATGAGGCTGCAATAGCAAGATAAGAGCCCATGGAATTACAGGGGAGTTACAAACATGGGCAGAGCATTGGCTGATCAGCAGAAAAAAGAATGGGAATAAAGGGGTCCTATTCTGGCTGGCTCCTGGTTACCAGTGGAGTTCCACAGGGGTCAGTGGTAGGACTACTGCTTTTTATGATGTATGTCAATGATTTGGACTATGGGATTCATGGATTTGTGGCTAAATTTACTGATGATACAAAGATAGGTGGAGGGGCGGGTACTGTTGAGGAAACAGAGAGCCTGCAGATAGACTTAAGGAAGTTTAGGGGAATGGGCAAAGAAGTGGCAAATGAAATACAATGTTGGAAAGTGCATGGTCATGCACTTTGGTGGAAGATACTGGTAGATATACTGACATTGGAGAGGGTTCAGAGAAGATTCATGAGAATGATTCCAGGAATAAAAAGGTTATCATATGAGGAATGTCTGGCAGCTGTATTTCCTAGGGTTCAGGAGAATGAGGGAGGAATCTCATAGAAACAGTCCAAATGTTAAAAGGCCTGAACAGATTAGATATGGCAAAGTTATTTAGCATGGTAGGGGAGTCTAAGACAAGAGGGCACGACTTCAGGATTGAAGGACGTCCATTTAGAACAGAGGTGCGGAGAAAGTAGTCAGAAAGTGGTAAATCTATGGAATTTATTGCCATGAGCAGCTGTGGAGGTCAAGTCAGAGATAGAGAGGTTTTTGATTAGCCAGGGCATCAAGGGGTATGGGGAGAAGGCAGGGGAGTGGAAATGACTAGAAGAATTGGATCAGCCCATGATTGAATGGCAGAGCAGATTCGATGGGCTGAAAGGCCTGCCCCGCTCTTATATCTTATGGTCTTATGACATCCTCTCTGGGGTTTGAAACTTGCAGAGGATTTTTCAAAGAATAGGTGAAATCGCTAGGTTTTTACAACACAGAAATTACTTGAAATGTAATAAAATGCCCTAAGGTGCTTCATAGTAGTGTTATCAAACAAAAGCTAATGCTAAGCTACATGAAACGGCGTTAGGGCAGACAAACAATTGGGCAAACAGAATTACTATAAAGGGGAAAGAGAAATGGAAAAGCAAAGTTTTGCCACTGATTTCTAGAACTTAAGATCTTGGCTACCATCAGAGAGCAGAACGAGAATAGCACAGACATGTTGAAGTATTACAGGATTAGATAAAATATGAAATAAATGAATAAAGATATTAAAAATATTCAAACACTGCATTAAATTTACATTGGCACACGATAGAACATTTAAAAAAATTGGCCAATATCAGGAGACCTTGCTTAACATCGTAAATTGCAAAAAGCCAAGATCAAACAGTGGTCAAATTTGGACACATATCTTGCCTCAAACTGCCACAGAAATTGCTCTATTCCTAATTGTGCAGCAGGTTAAATTATTATAGAACTAAATGCAAAGCTCCTTTAATAATGCAATTATAAATTGGCAAGCTAAGTAAATAACTGAGGACTAAAAACCAGAACTATTCCAAGTTCGATGTCCAGATTTTGTAAGTAAGTTGATTACAGAGCCAAGGCAATGATATTATAACGTGCTTTAGTGTTCCTGAATTAAGTCAACCTGGATGCCCATTGGGGTAAAGTTGCCAAATGAAACATTATTGGAAGAGAAAATTGGGCATTTGAGTAAGGCACTTGATGCTAATGGATTATTTCAAGAAATCGATGCCTTCAGGGGGAATGAAATGACAAAAAGGGAAATGAAGGTAATTCATAATTTGGAACACGCATTACTCCTCTTGCACTCACTCACTTGACAATAGTCCAGCCCACCATAGCCATTCTTTAAGATATGCATGTCCTCCCTGACCTAAATTAACAAATATCAAGGAAAATAATCAATTATTTCAGTGATGAGAAACTTGCAACAAAGACATAATATATTATCTTAACTAACAACAAATGATTTAATACAGACCATAGTTCATAACATGTTGATCTTTCTGACTGATCAGGCTAAAGACTACTTAAGTGAGCTACCACAAAAGGCATTCCAGCAAGTAATTAAACCCAGCATCTATGTACAAACTAGTGAATTAACAGGAGCATGCTTAGATATACACAAAGACACATTTAAATTCTGGTAGAACAAAACAAGAAAGCTGTGATAGGTACACAGGATCCCTGGATTGACAGAATGCAGAGTACAAAACTAAGAAACCTGACCAATACGCTATAAGGTGTAGATTATTCACCAGATGGTATTTTAACCTGTTCAGGAGACCAAATTTAAGAAGGATTCTAAGGCTCAAAGAAGGTACAGAGATCGACTAAAACAGCACTAGGTGTGCAGGTCATTACTTATGTTGAGATATTAGTTAACTAGCTATTGTCACAGCTAAAATATAGCTCGGGAAAGATTTACTAAAAGTTTCCATTATCACAAAGGACTTTGATGGAACAAGTATGATGATGATTCTGGCAAGAGATGGGTCAGAAACCAGAGGACATAGATTATGAGAGAGCTAGCAAAAGAAAAAGCAAAGAATGGGATGTATGACAGAGCACAGTGGTGTAAGTTTGTGCAGTGGTTGTTTTTATATGGATTCAATTGTAACTTTCAAAAGAAAACTGTAAATAGTTGAAAGGGAAAAATTTGCAGAATACATGGAAAGGAAGGGAATGGCATTAATTATATATGTAAAGACCGGCCAAGCAAAATGGCCTTTTTCTGTGTTGCATAATTCTATGAAATGAATACATATTAATTTCCCAGAAAGATACAAAGGCAGAGTACAGCATATTTTGATGCAAAAACAACAACAGGCACATTATGAAGCTTATTTGGCTTGAATGATTTTTATCAAACACCAATATTTATAATTACAAGCAATAGTAATATAAAAACAGGTTACCGGTATATTACTATCGAAAACAAGTTATATTACTGTAGAATCCACTGCCACATGGAAATAGAAGTGGATTTTAAATAATTCTCCTCACATATTGTTGATCTCTAGCTGTTGAGGTAATGAAGCAGGGGTAAGAACAGTGATCCAAACTATTTCACTTGATTCACATTACAACATTACTGCTGGGCTATTTACCAAACGGTATCTTACCTGCTCTCATTGACCCTTTTTTGGCCAGTCTGAGGAGGCCTTTCTTTTTTAGGATAAAACTCCCTCCAATAAATATGCTGGAGCTAATGGCTAATACCAAGCCTAGGTAAAAGTCATATTTTCCTTTCTCCTGCCCCATTCTTCTTGGTGTCAGCAAGCAGAGAGTTTAACGCATTAAATACCAAACAGAAGAACTGCCACTGTGATGAACACAACCTGGTACAGGCGACAACTTGCACTACAATTGAAGAGAGCATCAATTAAAATATTTCAATATGAAAATTTCTCAGGAATGTCTAGCACACATTTCCCCCACAGTATGTTTGTTTTACATCATGTACCCTTTGTCATAAACTTGCATTTTGCCTGGAGTTATGCAATCAAATAACTGCTTTAATGTACCAATCACAAGAGAAAATCTGCAGATGCTGGAGGAACTCAGCAGGCCAGGCAGCATCTAGGGAAGAGAGTACAGCTGATGTTTTGGGTCGAGCCCCTTCGGCAGGACTGAGCCCTAAACATCAACTATATTCATTTCCATAGATGCTGTTTGGCCTGCTGAGTTCCTCCAGCATTTTGTGGGTGTTGCTATAATGTACCATCAGGTTTCAGGCATTCTGACAAGCTGTTAAGTAAATAATTTACAAGACTCAGAACCATTATTTTACAGAATTAGAAAGATGCATCTTCAAAGTTTACTTGTGCAATTGCTAACAAATGATAGACAGTAGCAGTTTCTCCCCAAGAAATGAAAGACCCTGATACAAAAAAAGACAATTCATAATGGAGCAGTATTGTAGACATTTTAGAAAAGTGTACAAAAAAATGTAGAATAAATATTTTGGGGATGTTTCACTGCAGCAGGCCATGGAAGGCTTGAGAATGAAAGGGTAAAATGAATGCAGCAAAATACAGGGAAATCCTGATGCAGTCTACAAGAGAACTGTGGCTTAGGAGAGGGAGAAGATTTGTTTTCCAGCAAGACAATGACCCCCACGCATAAACCCAAAGCTACACAGGAATGGCTTAAAAACAACAAAGTTAATGTCCAGGAGTGACCAAGTCATAGTCCAGACCTCAATCCAATTGAGAATTTATGATTGGACTTGAAAAGGGCTGTATACTTACAATTCCCATGCAATCCGATACAGCGTGGGCAGTTTTGTAAAGAATGGGGGAAAAACTGTAATGTCCAGATGTGCAAAGCTGATAGAAGGCGATCCATACACTCAAGGCTGTAATCGCTGCCAAAAGGTGTATCCACCAAATGCTGACTTGAAAGGGGTGAACAGTTATGCAATCAATTATTTTGTGTTTTATATCTGTGGTTAATTTAGATCACTTTGTAGAGATCTGTTTTCACTTTGACTCGAAATAGTCTTTTTCTGTTGATCTTGTCAAAAAAAACAAATTAAATCCACTGTGTTTCAATGTTGTAAAACAATAAAACATAAAAACTTCTGGGGGGGGGGGGGGGGCAGGTGAATACTTTTTATAGGCTCTGTATATAAAGGCATTCAAAAAGTAGCCAGGATATGGGATACATATTACAATGGGAGATACAAAAAGGCATGTCAAAAGAGCACTGTTACAATGGTCATGGAGGATTTCAATACGCAGGTAGATTGGGAAAATCTGGTTGGTGCTGGATCTCGAGACAGAATTTGTACAATGCCTACAAGATGGCTTTTTAGAGCAGCATGTGGCTGAGTCCATCAGGAAATTAGTCTTTCTAGATTGGGTGTTGCGTAATGAATCAGATTTGATTCCGGAGTTTACAGTAAAGGAACCCTTAGAAGGCAGTGATCATAATTTAAAAGAATTCACCCTGCAATTACAGAGGCATGAGAGAGGAGTTGGCCAAAGTTGATTGGAAGGGGACACTAGCATGGATGATGGCAGAGCAGCAATGGCTGGAAGCAACTCAGTCGGCCCTGGAAAGATACATTCCAAAGATGAAGTATTGTTAAGGCAGGATGTCACCACCGCGGCTGACAAGGGAAGTCAAAGCCTACCTAAAAGCAAAAGAGGGAGCATGTAATAGACCAAAAATTAGTGGGAAAGTAGAATTTGGGAAATTTTTAAAAACCAACAATATTTTTAAAAATACTAGGTTTTTTTCAAATATATAAAAAGTAAAAGAGGAGCAAGAGTAGATATTGGACTGCTGGAAAATGATGCTGGAAAGATGCTAACGGAGGACAAGGAAATGCAAGATGAGGTGAGGATAAGTATTCTGCATTAGTCTTAACTATGGAAGGCATGAGCAGTTTGTGGAAGTTTGAGAGTGTCAGCGGGCAAAAGTGAATGCAGTTGCTCTTACAAGGGAGAAGATGATTGGGAAACTGAAGTGTCTGAAGGTAGATAAGTCACCTGGACCAGATGGACTACACCCAGAGTTCTGAAGGAGGTAACTGAAGAAATTGTGAAGGCATTAGTAATGATCTTTCAAGAATCACTAGATCCTGAAATGATTCCTGAGGACTACAACACTGCAAATATCACTCCACTCTTCAAGAAGAGGGTGGAGGCAGAAGAGCAAAAGAAAGGAAATAGTAGGCCAGTTAGCCTGAGCTCAGTGGTTGGGAAGATGTTGAAGTCGATTGTTAAGGATGTGGTTTTGGGGTACTTTTAGAGGCACATGATAAAGAAGGCCAAGGTCAGCACAGTTTTCTTAAGGGAAAATCTTGCCTGACAAATCTGTTAAGAGTTCTTTGAGGAAATAAAAAGCAGGATAAATAAAGGAGAATTGGTGGATGTTGTCTACTTCAATTTTCAGAAGGCCTCTGACAACGTGCCATACACGCTGCTTAACAAGAGTCCACGTAGCTATTTGAAAATTCAATAAAAAAATTTATTAAAAAAAACAAGAGTCCATGTTACTTGAAGAAATATACTAGCATAGATAAATGTTTCCCTACCATTCATTGGGGACAGTTATCAGGAGCAATGCATATGCAGGGCCCTTAGTATTATTAAGGATCCCATTCATCCATCCAGCATCCTCTTTAACTTTCTACCATCAGTCAGGACATTGTGATGCATAAAAACAAGTACGGCCAGGATGAGAAACAGATTCTTCCCCCAGGCTATCAGGCTTCTGAAGTTGAGGTCACATTGTATTCAAAGTGTCACTAGTTAATTTATTCCGTACCTTCCAATATTTAAAATTAATGCACTTTAGTTTGTTATTTATGTGATTCATCTATAAATTTTATCCGTACCTTCATAAATCATCATGTGTCATGTGTTACGTGTTTAAAGAAACATCTCATTTCTATAAACATTATATGGTTATATAGGTTATATGCATGTATATGGTTAAGCAACAATAAACTTGACTTGACTTGGAAAAAACATTGGCTGAATGGCAAGAGACAAAGAGTGGGAATAAAGGGTATCTTTTCTGATTGCAGCCAGTGACTGGTGAAGTTCCACAGGGGTCAGTGTTGGGACCGCTTCTTTTTATGTTGTATGTCAATGATTTGGATGATGGAATTGATGGCTTTGTGGCCAGGTTTGCAGATGATACTAAGATTGTTGGAGTGGCAGATATTGTTGAGGAAGCAGGGAGGTTGAAGGAGGACTTGGACAGATTAGGAAAATGGGCAAAGAAGTGTCAAATAGAATACAATGCCAGGAAGTGTATGGTTATGCACTTCGGTAGAAAAAAATGAAAGGGTTGACTATTTTCTAAAGTGAGGGAAAATTCAAAAATCCGAGTTGCAAAGGGACTTAGGAGTCCTTGTGCAGGATTCCCTAGAAGTTAATTTGCAGATTGAGTCAGTGAAGAAGGCAAATGCGATGTTAACATTCAATTCGAAAGGACTAGAATATAAAAGCAAGGATGTAATGCTGAGGTTTGATAAGACAATGGTGAGGCCTCAGTTGGGAGTACTGTAAGCAGAAATGGGTTCAGAGGAAGCTCATCAGAAAGATTCCAGGAATGAAAGGTTTATCGTAGGATGAGTAATTGATGGCTCTGGGCCTTTCACCACCTGGAATTTTGAAGAATTGGGGGGGGGGGGGGGGGGGGAATCTCATTGAAACCAATTGAATGCTGAAAGGCCTTGTTAGAGTGGATGTTTCCTATAGGGTGGTGGTTGGGGGGTGGGGAGGAATTCCAGGACCAGAAGGCACAATCACAGAATAGAAGGGCATCCATTTAGAAAGGAGATGAGGAAAAATTTCTTTAGCCAGTGGATGGTGAATCTGTGGATTTTGTTGCCACAGGTAGCTGTGGAGGCCAGGTCATTGGGTGTATTCAAGGTGGAGGTTGATATGTTCTTGAATAGTCAAAGCATGAAAGGTTAATGGGAGAAGGCTAGAAAATGGGATTGAAAGGAAAATGGATTAGCCATGATGAAATGGTGGAGCAGACTCAATGGGCTGAATGGCTTAGTTCTGCTCCTGTGTCTTATGGTCTTAAAAGATATCTCCCTTATTCTGTATGTTTCATGCATTCAAGTATAACACTTTCAGCCCTGTTTTCATCACCCTTTTTGATTTGATGTCTACTACGTGGTAACTTTTTTAAAAAATATATTGCTGGTTGAACTACCCTTTCCTTCCTCTCCTGTAATACACATCCTTCTTTATTTTGCAGGTTTCTTTTGTACGGTAGTTGGAATTAAATGATGCAGGTGGAAAGTGCTTTGTACAAATTTCAGGGTGTGGACAAAGCTTAACCAGCAATTGTGGGAATAAAGTTCACACACATTTAAAATCCCAGTTGTCTATAATGTACAGTAAATAACCAGCACAAACTTAATGGGTGCATGAACGATCAACAGACAGAGAATCACAAAATATGACTAAACATTAATCCTGCTCGACTCACCAACAATAATTGCAAAAATACAGAAAGGGAACAAATTATGTCAATAAATTATTTAATAGGAAAAAAGAACCTTTTTTGTATTGCTATAAATCCCTAACCATATAGCAAAGACTCGTTTATTAGCTTCTCTATCAAAAGGAATTGTTCATAGCTTCAAACCCATAATTTACATCAAAATAACTACTGCCATGCAGTGTTACTTGCCAAACACAAACCCCTTCCCCATTCCACTTAAGTCAATTTGGCATCTTTTCCATAATCCAAAAAATTACTGTAAGTTCCAGTCTCTTTAGTCACGTTATTATGTACTTCAGGAATCGCAATAATCCTAACCCCAGTCCCCAAGGAAGTTCACATCAGGAGGCTTTGTAATGAACCCTAGTTTCATAACAACCTTCATCATGTGAAAATACTGCCAATTACTTTTACCACCTCAAGAACTGCTTCAGCTCCCTGGGGTTTCTGTGTTTTGAATTAGTTAATTATGTGACAACTTACTAGACTTTGTTGAAAATTCAAACATAAAAATTTGCCAGTACTTTCACCTAGAAAGAAAACCCTCAACAAGTTTCACTCTGATTGGATTTATAGATTCCCACACTGAGAATTTATTAATTTCAGGTAATTTTCAGTATTTACAACTGTAGTCACTAGGTTGCCAAAGTGAATCAACCCATGAACACCTCCTCTCTACTTTGCTTTTATTTTGCACAGATTACTTAATATTTTTTTCTTTCTGTAATTTATAGCACTTTTAACGTATTGTACTGTAATGCTGCTGCAAAGCAAATTTCATGACATTTGTCAATGATATTAAACCTGATTCTGGTTCTTCCTGCATGTACTAAAGTTTCATGCAGTATGGAAATTCACCATGTGTAGGGCAGTACAAACAGCAAAGATGATTATTGGCAAATTTATAGGAGCTGCAGGTGTAATGCCTCCATTACAGAGAAAGCACTGACAGCTGTACATTTCCACAACGTTTCCACATGACCTACTATTTCCACTTACAGAAACATAGATTGAAGAAATAACATGTATTTGTTACATAGAATAGTAGCCCTGCCTATTAAATGATTGCTTACTCTAGTCAATTAAACCCATTTGTAATATATCTATTGATGTTATAAAGAAAAATTTAATTATAAATTAAATATAATTTAAATAAAGTATTTCACTAGACTTAAAATGGGCAACTCAATTTTATACCCATCAAGAGGAGGATGAAGATTTTCCTAAACATACCTCTGTGAGCTACTTATGAATTCCACACAAAATGCTGAAGGAACTCAGCAAGTGAAGCAGCATCTATGGAGAGAAGTAAACTGCTGGCATTTCCGGCAGACAGTTCAATCCTGATTAAGAGTCTCAGCCCCAAATGTCAACTGTTTATTCCTCTGCATAGATGCTGCTTGACCTGCTGAGTTCCTCCAGCATTTTGGATGTGTGTTACTCTGGACTTCCAGCAACTGCAGAATCTCATGTTTCATAACTCCTCACTGGGGACCTATCGTATTTTCAGTATATGTCATACACAATTCATCAGGTACTGTTTTTACTGGATAAATTTGTAAACATACGTACTGGACCACTTTTTGAATTCATGACAAATACTAGTTTTGTTTTTATTAAGAACAGGATTCATATATAAAGCATTGGCAAGGTTAATATCAAGCCTCCAGTAAAGTAAGGGTATAATATCTTAGTGCATAACACTATTAAAATTAATGGCTACAAAGACAAGAGCAAGATGAAAATGAGTACTGGCATGCACTGGTAGGAAAATTCAGATTCTGCCCAAAACATTTTCGGTAAACTTTATAATGGCCTCATAGAAGGCCTTGGAAGGCTTTATCTAGAATACTTTGCACATTGTTGCTTCCCTCTTTTGATGATGAGAAAATTAGAATAAAATCTGGCTTAAAAACTCATTGGAGAAAACAACTTAAAAGAATTGTTTGTTCCTCTGCAAGACCTTAGAGCTAAGGGAGATCTGACAGGCATTTAAAATAAAGGAATCAGACTGTGCCCTACAGACAGACATATTGTATAAAAATGAGAAAATCTGCAAATGCTGGCAATGTAAAGCAACACTCACAAAATACTGGAGGAACTCAGCAGGCCAGGCAACATTTACGAAAAATAAACAATTGACGTTTTAAGCCGAGACCCTTCATCAGACCTACTGTATAGATTATTGAGAACTTGTAGTAACGCAAGCCAGTATAAGTCTGTGAACACTGGAAGAATACCGACAATTGAGATTTTCTTTTCACTCTATATGAAATCAAGATACTTGTCATTGCCCCCAAACTCAGCTACATTCCATAGCTCTATTAAACATCTGTGATCTTCCTCCTGGCACACATCCTTGCAAGTGGCACAAGTGCTACACCTGCCTCTACACCTCCTTCCTCACTACCATTCAGGGCCCTAAACAGTCCTTCTAAGTGAGGCGACACATCACCTGTGAATCTGTTGAGGTCATTTACTGTGTTTGGTGCTCCCAGTGTAGCCTCCTGTATATCAGTGAGAACCAACATAGATTGGGAGACCGCTTCACCGAGCATCTACGCTCTTTCTGCCAGAAAAAGCGGGGTGGCCACCCATTTTAATTCCACTTCCCATTCCGATAAACGCATTCAGCCTCCTCCGCTGTCATGATGAAGCCACACTTAGGTTGGAAGAATAACACATCATATTCCTTTTGGGTAGCTCCCAACCTGATGGTATGAACATCAGTTTCTCAAACTTCCGGTAATGCCCCCCGCCCTTTCCCCACTTCACCATTTCCCATCCTCCTTTCCCTCTCTCACCTTATCTCCTTGCCCGCCCTTTGGCTCCCTCTGGGGTTCCTCTCCTTTTTCATTCTTGCATGACCTTCTGTCTCTTTCACCAATCAGTTTTATAGATTTTTACTTCATCCTTCCCCCTCCAGGTTTGACCTATTACTTGGTGTTTCTCTCTCCCTCCCCTCACTTTTTAAATCTACTCCTCAGCAATTTTTCTCCAGTCCTGCTGAAGGGTTTCAACTTGAAATGTCAACTGTACTTTTTTTCCCCGTAGATTTTACCTGGCCTGCTGAGTTCCTCCAGCACTTTGTGTGTGTTGACCACAAAACTTTACTGTCTCAGAATAGGTAGATGAAGATACTTAAAGTGCTATGCAATTAGATATGAAACTGCTAGATCAAAGCAGTATTTATCAAAGATTTTACGTCTTTCCCCAAGCACTACTTACACAAGCTATTAAAACAAAGCCATACAAAATTCAAACAATACTCAAGGCCTTTACGTTCTTTACTGAAAATATTACCATGCAGTTCTTCTTTTCAATAAATCCACTGGCATTCCATTTATCACTGTAATGTGGTGAGCCTGTTAGGGAAATATATGAATTAGAGAAACAATCAGGAAAGCCATCAACTGTGAATAAACTGCCACATGCACAATTCACAATTTTGCTCCTTACTCTCATAATTTATAATCCAAGTACATACCAGAGTGAAATTCTCATCTGAGCTTCTAAGCCATATGGTCTGTTCATTTCAAGCATTTTGATCAATCATATGCCCACATAACTGATTCTGCATTTAGTTATAAAACAATTATTCAATATCATCTTCGGTGATATTGCCAAATATTAGAGGAAATCATAGCTACTTTATGTGTTATCAGTTAATGAGTTGAAAATTACCATAGCATCACTGGAGCAAATTAGAAAATATCTTTGGAGAGTTACACTGTTCCCAGTAGTTTTATCAATTCAAGGTGCCTTTTTCAAATATCTGTTCCATACATTCAGTTTGAAACTCTAGTCGAGCTATCTGTGATCTGGCAACTCCTGTGGTCCAGCATGCTTTGTATCAGGAGTATAGATCTAATAATAATTAACTAACCTAGAAATTAGCCAAGATCATACTAACCTCTAGCTAATTAACTTCCTATTACAACTTCTGTGGTTTTAGCCAACAGCCATCTCAGCAGATTGCGTCTTTGAATTTTAGAAACTTTGGGTTATGTACAGTTCTCAGAAACCATACATGGACTGGTAAGTGACGAAACTTTAAAAAAAAGAACAATTCTGAACAGAGGGAGGTGATGGGGATTGGCACATGTCAGTTTCTAAGATTGCAGAACGAATATGTTTCAAATTGTACCAACAAGGTTAACACATTTGTCTTAACAGAACATAGAATTACCTTAAGGTTAAAGTGCCCATAACTTATTACAAGTATACAATATTTAGCATACGCTACATTAAAATGACTGTTTGCACTGCAAGCTCATCTCCTTTACACTTATATCGAAAGCTGAAGTCTGGATAGCCAAGCACTTTGTATCTTTATGAGCAATTTTCATTTTGGTCCTGACTTAAATTCCCCATTGTTTTTCTTTGTGCCTCAGCTGATGATCATGTGTCTTTTATGTGGTAATGCTCAGCTCTGTCTGGTCTGGTGGGATTCACCAAGAAATACACAGCTACCGAACGTCTATTGCCCTTGTTACTGAAGGACATCCAATGTGCACGATATCTGGCAACAACCCTGTGGTAAAACGCAAGAGATTCTGCAGTTGCTGGAAATCTTGAGCAACATACAAAATGCTGGAGGAACTCAGCAAGTCAAGTAGCATCAATGGAGGGGAATAAGCAGTTGATGTTTTGGGCTGAGACCCTCTATCAAGACTGGAACAGAAATGAGGCAGAGGCCAGAATAAGAATGTGGAGGGAGAGGAAGGACTACAAGCTGCCATGTGATAGATGAGACCAGGTGAGGGAAGGGGATGAAGTAAGAAGCTAGAAAGGAATAGGAGGAAGATGTAAAGGGCTGAAGAAGGAGGTTTCTGATAGGAGTGGACCATGGGAGAAATGGAAAGAGGAGGGGCACTAGAGGGAGGCAATGCACAGATGAGAAGAGAAGGGGTAACCAGAATGAGGAATGGAAAAGTGAGGAGGCAAGATTTATGGAATTTGGAGAAATTGAAGTTCATACCTTCTGACTGAGGCTATCCAAATAGAATACGAGGCAAAGCTCGCCCAACCTGAATTTGGCCTCATCACGGCAGTGAAGGAGGCCATGCAGACATGCCAGAATGGCAATGAGAAGGTGAATTGAATTGAGTGGCCACCAGGAGATCATGCCCTTTGCAGTGAACTGAGTGAAACTGCTAGACAAAACAATCCCCCAGTCTACAGCAATGTAGAGAAGGCCATACCGGGAGTATTGTATACAGAAGATGATCTTGACAGACCCACATGTAATGTGTTACCTCACCTAGAAGCATTGCTTGGGGCCCTGAATGGTATTGAGGGAAGTGGCGTAGTGGCTGGTCATGCCTGCAGGGATAAGTGCAATCAATGGGGAGAGACGAGTGGGAAAAGCAGTCACAGAGAACAATCCCCATGGAAAACTTGGGTTGGGGGTGCGGGAAAGAGAAAGATGTGCTTACTGGTAGGATCTCGTTGGAGAAGGTGGAAGTTATAAAGAATGATGCACTGGATACAGTGATCTACAGTCATTCTTCACAGAATGCTTAAACTTACACCTACTTTCTCAACCAATTTGTTTTTTTAAAACCAGACCTTCTACCAATGGTTTTACAACATGAAACTGTCTATAAAAAGAAAACATTTCTGTTCCTGTTCAGGTGAATACACAGGTACTAATAAATCAGCTACGATGTAATGGAGGAACAAACTCCATGATGGAAGGGTACAGCAGACTTCACAAGCTGAATGGCCTAATTCTGCCCCTATGTCTTATGGTCTATGATTTAGCTTTGTGTATGGTCCTGCATTTAGCAATGTCCTTACTTAAATCACTCGTACCATAAAACTAAGAGTTTTTCCCACAATGCCTCACAAAACCACACATCCTCAGGTTTGCCATTTAGGTTAATCTGGTCTACTTCCTACGAAATTTCAGCTCTCTGCATAATTATAATTGCTTTGACCACATTACCATTCCAAGCACATCATTTGGACACTTCTTGCACTGTACAAAGACAGCTGTGAAAAAGCTTGTTCAGCCCAGTGATTTGTTTTTGGCAGGAATTCAGTAACTGCCCCATCAATTGCACTCTGCCCCTGCAAGACTTGAATATTTTAATCACCCATCATTCTTATACGCTCCTATGGTTAAAGGGCTGACTTGGTTAACCTCTCTTCCTACATTAATTCTTTCATTCCAATAATCAAAGTGAACCTTCCCTGCACTGGCTCCATATCAATCTTTAAGTTTGCAGACCAAAATTAAATGTGGGCTCAAAAGTCTGCATATGTTGCATCAAAACTTCCCTACTTTTATATTCATAGCACTTACAATGAAAGCCAACATTCCAACAGAAATACTCAAATGGCAAAACAGTACAACCGTAACTGATAAGGGAAGTTGAAGCTAAAGTAAAAGCAAAAGAGAGGGCATACAACAACACAAAAATTAGTTGGAAGACAGAGGATTGGGAAGCTTATAAAAACCTACAGGTTGTTGGGTGTACTTAAGGCAGGCTTGATAGGTTATTGATTGGACACAGCATTAAATGTTATGGGGAGAAGGCTATGAAGGCTGAAGAGGGGAAAAGAGGATCAACCATGGCAGAGCAGAGTCAATGGGCCAAATGGCCTAATTCTACTCCTATGTCTTATGGTCTTCTCAAGTACATAGTGCGACTACATACTGTGTTTCATGTACTCTAAACTGAAGATCTCTCTGCACCATAGCATTTTATACTCATGCAATTTAAATAATAACTTGCTCACCCTTCCTTCCAAAGTGAAGGACCTTATTTTGCCAGATTAGACTCCCTTTATCAATCTCTTCTCCACTTATTTAACCTATCTAGATCACTGCTCAGATTCTTCCCCTCACTTGGCTTCACCTACCACCTTCTAACTTTTCCTCCCAACCCCACCTTCTTATTTTGGTTTCCTCCCAGTCTTCTCATTCCTGAAAAAGGTTCTCGGCATGTAACATTGACTCTTTATTCCTTTCCACAGATGCTACCTGACTTGCTGAGTCCCTCCAACATTTTGTGTTACTCTAGGTTTCCAGTGTGTGGCACGTGGCCAAGTGGTTAAGGCGTTGGACTAGTGATGTGAAGGTCGTGAGTTCGAGCCCCAGCCCAGGCAGCATGTTGTGTCCTTGAGCAAGGCACTTAACCACACATTGCTCCAGTCCACCCAGCTGAAAATGGGTACCGGCAAAATGCTGGGGGTTAACCTTGCAATAGACTGGCATCCTAGTGTGGGGCAGTGGGGGGGGGGGGGGGAGTCTCGTACTCTCAGTCGCTTCACACTACGGAAACCGGCATAAGTACCGGCCTGATGAGCCTATAAGGCTCGGGACAGACTTTAACTTCCAGCAGAGGGAATTGTGCGTTGAAGATTTAAGGCACAATGTTCAATGCCTGCCACAAATTCCACTCATTCACCAACAATTCGTGTTCTTTTCCTTGCCAAATGCCCGAAATTCACCCAGATGCTTCACAATATTTGGGCCCAGAAATGTGTTTTGGAATATATGCCCAAGTCACCAGATCTACTCATCATTGAGATTTGAACCCACAATTTTGTGGCTATGAGCAGGGTCACAACTGATAGTTTTTCTAGTGCTTGGTGGTATTGACGGTGCCAGTCCACTGGTACCTTGCTCAGCACCACTCTGTAGAGTGCTGACTCATAGCACTTACAGCCCATAAATTTGATCATTGTTATGTGGTCCTCTTTGTTTTAGAAATACTTTTTTCTTAGGCCAAGCAGTGTGAAGTATGGTTCTGGAAGCCTCCTGCAAATCCCTTCTCTCCACTGCAACAGCCCACCCAATCAATTTCTCCCATTGTTTGGTGTGAAAGGTCTGCTTATGAGGATTGGTGATGGGCAGGCCTGGGCAAGTAGTTTGGCCAGTCAGTAGGGAGTGTGCAGCTCAGAGCTAAATCCTGGCTGGTGCAGCGAGTGCACGTCATTGCCACATGGGTTGACAGATTACCTGGATCATATTGTGTCTTTGTTTCTTCTGCCGGATGTGATGAAAGCTATCTCATCCTCTTTGTTTACTTGCAAACTTCTTTTTTAAACCAGGGTGGGGCATCTTAAATGAGAAGATATAGATTTAAAAGGGAACTAAGCTGCATTGTTTTCGCATAGTGGTGATAGGTATATGGAATGAGCTGCAGAGGTGAGTACAATTGCAATAATTGAAAGACATATGGACACATACAAGGAGATATGATATGAGCCAAATGCAAGCACATCAACCAGTTTGGATAGGCATCTTGGTCAACATGGATGAGGTGGGCTGAAGGCCCTGTTTCAGTGCTGTATAACTCTGACACAGTTCTCTCCAGCTCAGAGATTCACATGCTACCACAGAGGCAATTCATTGCTGGCTCCATACCACATTCTTAGCATAGCAGTGCTGTCAATACTGCATCTCTATATTGCTACACTGACCCCCCTTTTAGCATGGTTTCCATTAGTGCTCTCATTACTAAGAATATATCCTAAGCACCAAGTGAAGTGCCAGTGCACAGATTGTGGTTAGACGCTTCAAGAGTACTGTCTTAAATCTTAGTCACTCAGCTACAAACAGTACTAAAGATAATTAGGTGCAATAAAAAATGAACTAAGACAAAGATGTTGTGACCACTTTTGGGGGCCTGGAATCTTGCTTAAAAAAAAAAGTTGGCTTGCAAGTTTCAAGTATGACAGATGTTTCATATGTGGGATTAAAACTTAACATAAGAACATAAGAATATAAGAAATAGGAGCAGGAGTAAGCCAAACAAAAGCCCCACTTGGGCTAAAATGCAGGATTTGCATAAAATAGTATTTACAAAATGGGACTTGCAATCTGATGTATTTTTGTCACAACTTCTTGTTACTGGAAATAACTAAACAGGTATGACACACAAGTCATCAATTTTTGACTGGGATACCATATTAAACAGTTTCACAGCAAACAAAGGCTAACATTTCAAGAATTAATGCACGGGTTGTGGCAAATAACCACTTAAGGCACAAAAGATTACGGAAATAAGTTCTAAGAATGGCCAACCCAGAGAAATTAAGCAAATATTTTCTGTCTGTCAAAAGGGTAACAAAAAAGGCTATTTGGCTAGCCTGCAGCAATCATCAATCCTATTCCCCTTGGTTTCTTCTCCATATCGTCCTGCAAGTTATTCTCTCTCTCATGTGCCCATAAACTTCCACCACTTTTATGTATTCTTTTACCACTCATCTATGCTATAGTTCACCTACCGGCACTTGTAGTAGCACTAGAATGAGTGCAGAAGAAATTAGATCGATAGATAGCTACTTATTGATTGCAAAGGAAGTTACAGTGTCACAGTAACATTACCAGAGCAGAGATACACAAATATTAGAAAATAAGAATAAAAAAAAGGTTACCTCAAACAGGCTAACGGGGGGGGGGGTCATCACTTCCCCGGCTATAGGTTGACTTATTATAAAGCCTAATGACCAAGGGTAAGAATGACCTCATATAGCACTCTTTGGAGCAGCGCAGTTGTCTTAGTCTATTACTAAAAGTGCTCCTCTGTTCAGCCAAGGTGAGAAATATTGTCCAGAATTGCCAGGGTTTTCCGTGGGGTCCTTTGTTCTACCACAGCCTCCAGTTTGACTCCTCTAACAGAGCCAGGTTTTCTCATTAGTTTATTAAGCCTGTTGACATCACTCGTGTTAATGCCATTGCCCCAGCCAACCACCACACAGAGGACTGTACTAGTGACAATAGACCAGAAGAACATGTAAAGGAGAGGCCTGCCTACTCCATTGGACCTCAGTCTTCTCAGGAAGTAGAGGAGACTCTGGCCCAAGATTAACCAGGATGTTACCTGGAATAGAGGGCTGGATATTCCGGAATTGCTCTCAATGAAGTGCAGGAAACTATGGGATGACTTGCATGGGCATTAGCCATCCCACCAAAAAGGACACACCCTCTTCTCACTACCACCATCGGGGAGGAGGTATAGGAGCCTGAAGATGTGCACTCAATGTTTAAGGAACAGCTTCTTCCCTTCCACCATCAGATTTCTGGATGATCCATGAACACCACCTCATTATTTTGCTCTCTTTTTCTCACCATTTTTATAAATTTCTTATTGTAACTAATGCATCACTCTATACTGCCGCTAAAACTAAATTTCACAAGCTATGTCAGCGATAATAAACCTGATCCTGATTATAAGGGTTTATAAAATTATGTAAGACATACACAGAATAGACAGTTTCCACCATCAACCCCCACCCCCAAGTGTAGGGGAGACAAACTAAAGGATCTAGGTTTAAGGTGAGAGGATAAATATTTAAATAAGATCGGAAGGAGTATTTTTTTTCCCCACAAAGGAAGTGTTACTCTGTACACCTCTAGAGTCATAGAACAATAGCACAGATATAGACTCTTCAGTCCATCTAGTTAAAGGGTGATGTGTATACAGAAGAAGCTGCCAGAGGAGATGGCAGAGGCAGGTACAATTTACAGCATTTGAACAGGTGCATGGATAGGAAAGGAGTAGAGATAAAGGAGGCAAATGCACGTAAATGGGATTAGCGTACACCTTCATAGGCATGGACAAATTGGGCTGAAGGATCTGTTTCTATGCTCTAGGACTAAATAGAGCATAGTAAGTCTTAAGAAATCACCCAGAAGAATATATTCAAGCAAAAGATCAAAGGATTTTGGGTCTCAAGGCAGGTTAATACAAGAAGGTAGCTCTGAGTCAAAAGACCCACGATTATCTCACTGAATAGTGGAGTAGGCACAAGATGCCAAATAGTCTTGTTTCTACTTCTGTTGTCCTTTTCTGAAATACTGAGAGGTCACTTGACTTTGTGTCAGAACTAATATTCCACTTTCACTTTTATTTAGTAACTTATTTAGAGCTGCAGCGCAGAACAGACTCTTCCAGCCAACTGAGCCACACCACCAACAACCCACTGATTTAACTCCAGCCTAATCACAGGACAATTTACAATGGCCAATTAACATACTAAATGGTAGGTCTTTGCACTGTGGGAGTAAACCAGACGACCTAGAGGAAACCCATATGCACATGAAAAGAACGTACAAACTTTCCCTCAGAGGACACCGGAATTGAACTCCAAATTTTGATGTCACAAACAGTTCAGCAGAAATGTCACTAATTCCTCTGGTAAGTGGAATATATGCAATGAGCACCCTCCGGTCAAACTATTTTAACAATGCAAGCTGTATACAAGTCAGTGACCTTTTTCATTTACTTTTAAAGAAAGATTAGCTTTATTTTTCTAAATGAGTTTAATGTGGAATGTCAACACAAGGAAATCTGCAGATGCTGGAAATTCAAGCAACACACACAAAATGCTGGTGGAACGCAGCATGCCAGGCAGCATCTATAGGAAAAAGAACAGTCGACGTTAGGGGCCAAGACCCTTTGTCAGGACTAACTGAAAGAAGAGATAGTAAGAGATTTGAAAGTGGGGGGGAGATCTGAATTGATAGAAGACGGGGTGGGAAGGATGAAGCTAAGAGCTGGAAAGTTGATTGGCAAAAGGGATACACAGCTGGAGAAGGGAAAGGATCATGGGACGGGAGGCCTAGGGAGAAAGAAAGGAGGAGGGGAGCACAGAGGGAGATGGAGAACAGGCAAGGAGTCATTGTGAGAGGGGGAGAGGGGAAAATAATAAATAAATAAGGGATGGGGGAAAGAAGGGGCATTAACGGAAGTTCTAGAAATCATTGTTCATGCCATCAGGTCGGAGGCTACCCAGACGGTATATAAGGTGTTGTTCCTCCAACCTGAGTGTGGCTTCATTTTGACAGTCGAGGAGGCCATGGATAGACATATCAGAATGGGAATGGGACGTGGAATTAAAATATGTGGCCACTGGGAGATCCTGCTTCCTCTGGTAGAGCGTAGGTGTTCAGCTAAATGGTCTCCCAGTCTGCGTCGAATCTCACCAACATATAGAAGGCTGCACCAGGAGCACCACAGTATATCACACCAGCCGACTCACAGGTGAAGTGCTGCCTCACCTGGAAGGAATGGTTAACAGTCTAGAATGTCAGCTGGTTAACATGCTGCTTTTCAGATCGCTTCAAATATATAACTATAGGATGGTTGGTTAGGATGGTGGAGATTAGTTTCCAGGATTGAGAAATTCCGACAATTGTGTCACTTAGAGAAGAAATCCTGACATGCAGCTATTGAAAACAGAGTGTCCTTCCACATTAACATTTTCTTACCTTTCTGAAACATTTCTATACCTATTTTCTGCAGCACTAATGGAAGAGTCCAGTGACAGAGGTACAGCTTTAATCAACGCTCAAGTTTCATGATTTCAAGAAACTGCCAACAAATGGGAGCAAAAGAAATCAACATTCTGCAACTGCCTTCTGTCACCAATTCCCATTCTGAAAACAATAGGAAATAAATTTAATTTGCACTCTGCACAGGCACAAAATACAACATAGATATCAGTAACTCAACCAGTCTGTGCTAATTCATTCGTCTTTCTCATTCCAACTCAAAATATCACTAAGGCTAGGTAGTTTTGCAGTTCAATGCACCATTGCAGAGCAACAATGAATAGTGTTACTATAATATTGAATTATGTGGGAAGATAATAGAATAAAAGATAGACATATCATGATTAAAATGTCAGTTGCTCTGGTCAAACCACATTACTGCTATATTAGTTAAGCATTGGTAGCAATGCAGAAAATTTATCTGAGATCCTCAGTCAAAAACTTCCAGCTCACCTGTCCAAAAATTGCAATACCTTATGTAATACCACAGGTTTAAGACCACGCTTTATTTTATTAATGCAGTTATGCTGTTGGGTGTTTTGTTCTTTTAATTCTATTAGACAATTGAGTAATTCAGTTGATTGATAAGTTAGGCTTGTTGAATTAGCCAACAGGATTTGTCTTAAATAACATTTGGCCAATAAAATGCCCCAGAACATTCTAGAAGGATTGCGGGTAGCCATTTTCTGGAGACAGCTGGCGGAGGAAGGACAGAGACAAAAGAATGGAGATGGATAACAAACATGAGTGAATTACATGGTATACTGTTCACAGAACCCATCTGGAATGTGTCTTACAAACAGTAAGTCTGTCAAACAGGACCTGCCTTTTTTCTGAATCCATGCTGAGTCTATCTAATGCAGGGGTGTCAAACTCATTTTAGGTCACAGGCCGGATTGAGCAAAATGCAGCTTCATGCGGGCCGGATCAGTCGGACGCGTGCGAACGCAGCTTTCGTTGCCTCCGTTTTTTCAGCCTGCTCTCATGTGTCTCAGTCTCTGCTATAACTACAAAGTGTTTCACTTTACAAATTCTGTTTCTTATGAAGAAGACTGCCGAATAAACACTAAAAACCCTGAAAACCTGGTACCTGAATAAACTCAGCATTAGCCATATCATATGCCATAGGCGCTTCCGATTACTGGGGCCAGCTTTAATAGTAATTAGATATTATCTCGCGGGCCAAAGATAATTCCACCGCGGGCCATGAGTTTGACATATATGGTCTAGTGGAACCACTCCTTTCTAAATGCTTTGCTATTCCTTCCTTAATGACAGCTTCAAGCATTTTCCCGACTACAGATGTTAAGCTAACTGGCCTATAGTTGCCTGTCTTTTGCCTACATCTTTTTTAAAAGGTGGCGTGAAATTTGTTGTCTTCAAATCCACAGGGACCTGCCCAGAGTCTAGAGAGTTTTGAGAAATGATTACCAACGCCTCTACTATAACCTCTGCCAATTCCTTCAGCATGCTGGGATGCATCCCATCAGGACCAGCGGACTTGTCTACCTTCAGGCCCTCTAGTTTGCTCATCACTATCTCTTTAGTTACAGTGATTTTATTGAGATCCTCACCTCCCATTTTGTCCATAACATCCTTCTTTGGCATATTAGACGTGTCCTCCACTGTGAAGACTGACACAAAATAGTCGTTCAATGCCTCAGCCATTTCCTTATCATCCAATATCAATTTCCCCTTCTCATCTTCCAAGGGACCTACGATGACTTTAGCCACCCTCTTCCACTTTATATATTTATAAAAACTTTTGCTATCGGTTTTTATATTTTGTGCTAATTTACCTTCATACTCTATCTTCCCTTTCCTTATTTCTTGTTTAGTTGTTCTCTGTTGCTTTCTAAAATTTTCCCAATCCTCCAGTCTCCCACTACTTCGTACACATGAGCTTTTAATTTGATACTATCTTTTATTTCCTTAGTTATCCAAGGCTGGCTTTCCCCACACTTACTGTCCTTACTTTTGACTGGAATATACTTTTGTTGAGCACTGTGAAACACCTCTCTGAAAGTATTCCACTGTTCCTCAACTGTCCTAGCAAATAGCCTGTGCTCCCAATCCACATTAGCCAACTCCTCCCTCATCCCGTTGTAGTCCCCCTTGTTCAAGCCTAATACACTAGTTTTAGATCTAACGATTTTATCCTCCATCTGAAAGCGAAATTCAATCATACTTTTTCCAAGATCACTCTTTCCAAGAGGATCCCTGACTACAAGATCATTAATCTTACCTGTCTCATTGCACAGAACTAGATCCAAGATCTAAAACTAGTTATCTAGATCTAAAACTAACTTGCTTTCTCTCTTTCTCAGTTCTGATAAAGGGTCTTCCACCTGAAATGTGAACTGTTTCTCTTTCCACAGATGCTGCCAGACCTGGTGAGTTTTTCTACCATTTTCTAATTTTATTTCAGATTTAAAGCATTTGCAATTTTTTTTTTTGGATTTCTATTTTCCCTTCAAAATCTTGTATGTCGACTCTCCTCTCACTCAACAAAACACCTGAAGTTAAGTCAAGTCACTTTTTATTGTCATTTCGACCATAACTGCTGGTACAGTACATAGTAAAAACGAGACAATGTTTTTCAGGATCATGGTGCTACATGAAACAGTACAAAAACTACACTGAACTATATGAAAACAACACAGAAAAAAAAACCCACTAGACTACAGACCTACCCAGGACTGCATAAAGTGCACAAAACAGTGCAGGCATTACAATAAATAATAAACAATACAATAGGGCAGTAAGGTGTCAGTCCAGGCTCTGGATATTGAGGAGTCTGATAGCTTGGGGGAAGAAACTGCTGCATAGCCCGAATGAGAGCCCGAATGCTCTGGTGCCTTTTCGCAGATGGCAGGAGGGAGAAGAGATTGTATGAGGGGTGCATGGGGTCCTTCATAATGCTGTTTGCCTTGCGGATGCAGCATGTAGTGTAAATGTCCGTAATGGCAGGAAGAGAGACCCCGATGATCTTCTCAGCTGACCTCACTATCCGCTGCAGGGTCTTGCGATCTGAGATGATGCAAGTTCCGTACTAGGCAGTGATGCAGCTGCTCAGGATGCTCTCAATACAACCCTTGTAGAATGTGATGAGGATGGGGGGTGGGAGATGAACTTTCCTCAGCCTTCACAGCAAGTAGAGACTCTGCTGGGCTTTCTTTGTTATGGAGCTGGTGTTGAGGGACCAGGTGAGATTCTCCGCCAGGCGAACACCAAGAAATTTGGTGCTCTTAACGATCTCTACCAAGGAACCATCGATGTTCAGCAGGAAGTGGTTGCTCAGTGCCCTCCTGAGGTCAACAACCATCTCTTTTGTTTTGTTCACATTCAGAGACAGGTTGTTGGCTTTGCCCCAGTCTGTTAGCTGCTGCACCTCCTCTCTGTATGCTGACTCATCGTTCTTGCTGATGAGACCCACCACGGTTGTGTCATTGGCGAACTTGATGATGTGGTTCAAGCTGTGTGTTGCAGCACAGTCGTGGGTCAGCAGAGTGAACAGCAGTGGACTAAGCACACAGCCCTGGGGGGCCCCCGTGCTCAGTGTGATGGTGTTGGAGATGCTGCCTCCAATCCGGACTGACTGAAGTCTCCCAGTCGGGAAGTCTAATATCCAGTTACAAGCCTACCCTGAACAAGCGTTTTCATATCTCTCCATTCCAGATAAAAGATCAGTAAACAAACATCAACACTGCTAGTACAGCTGCTGCCCACAACTCCAACAAGCTGGGTTCAAACCCAGTGTCTGGTGCTGCCTATTCGGAGTGTCGATGTTCCTACTGTAACTGCGTGGGTTTCTTTTTCCCACCTCCCCCAAAAAATGTACTCCTTGGTGGGATACTAGCCACTGCGGATTGCCCCTCGTGAATAGATGAGTGGCAGAATCTTGCGGGGGGATGGGGGGGGGGGTTGATGGAAATGCAAGGAGGAAAAATCGAGTGAGGAAACAATTAGTGTGAACATGGGTGCACGATGGCCACTGCAATCTTGGCAGGTGCAGGAGCCTGTTTCTGTGGCTCCTTCTCTACATAAATCTATGAATGAATCTTCTCTGAGCTACTAGCTTATCAATATCCTTCCTTAAAGAAGGAGATCAATAAGGTACTCAGTACTCCATGTGTACTCTCACCAGTGTCTGATACAACTGAAGCAAAATCTCCTGACTTCTGTATTGAACCTCCTCTACTACCAATAAACAAAAAAGATCCTGGAAGCTTTTCTAATTACTTTCTCTAAGCACATCTTAGCCTTTTGCAAATCATGCATCAAATCACAGCTCTGCAATTTTGTACCATTTGCTGCTAAGTAGACAATTTCACATTTTTTACATTTCCAAAATTTTACCCTTTCACTTAATTCATCCACCTCATGTCCTTGCCACAAATTAGTTTAACTCCTCCATGGATGGTTCCAAATCCAGCTGCCACAGGAGGTTTGGGCATAGGGCTAGCATCTCCATCCCATTAAAAAGAACAACCATTGCTACAGAAACAACAGAAGTGGCAAAGACCTTCTCCCTGGTAGAGGAATGATCTTTGCTTTGAAAAATTGGCCCAGAACAGAGGACTCTGGAAAGCTGCTGTCAGCGGCCTCTGCCCCTGTAGGGGGTGATTGCTTTAAATAAGGGTTTTCCATTCGTGTCACCAGCATACTTGACAACCATACATAGAAGTGATTTATGCAAATTTTAAGTTGTAACACATCCCTATGGCACACAACACCATTATTCCCAATGGCACACCACTTGTTACCACCTACTGTGCATTTCCTGTTAGCTGGCCAATCTTCTACCCACATCACCCCCTCCATGAAGAGTTTTTATTTTCCACAATAATCTTTGATGCAGCACATCATCAATGCCTTCTTGAAATTTAAGCATATACAGTTCACTATTTCTCCCTTTAATCCACAATACTTTATTTCAAAGAACGCTAATAAGTCAAACAAAATTCCTCTCACCATAATGAAGTTGGATGATTACACTGAATGCTCCTAATGGTACAACACCTTTAATAATAGCTTCTAACAGTTTCCCTATGGCAGATGTTAAGCCAAGGGGCCTGTATATAATCACACTTTATATCCTATATAATCACACTTTAAAATTCAAGACTGTTTAATGCCATTTCCAGTACACAAGTGTAAAGGAGAACAAAATAATTGTTATGCTGGAAATGATGCAGCACAAAAAAAAATACAAAAATAAATACATGTGAGTGTGTATAGACTGTATGTCCATAAAGTGAGAATAGGCACAGGAGAGTCTGAATGCAAGGTGACTGACAAGAAATTATAAAGTAGTGGCAGTTAGGCATGTGGAGGGGTGAGTTAGTGGGTGCTTGGGAAAAGTAACTTGTTATTGTTTGAGAAAGTAACTGCTTTTGAATCTGGTGGTCCTAGCATGGATGCTTTGTAGCCTCCTCTCTGATGGGAGTTTTAAAAAGCTTTAATTGCTATTTTCCTATCTAATAGAATCTTCTGAATCTAAAGAATTTTGGAAAATTCAATTGCAAAGCATGAAACTCCAGAATGAATGAAAGCTACTTTACAATTTATTTATCTTCCAAGGAAGAACTTAAAACAGTTGCCCTGTTTGTACCATCCAATATGGGATAACTCAACTAGAAAGCACATTATCCTTATTCCCAAGCACCAACTTCCTTGCGAGCATAGAATTCACAGAAAGTTGAAGGTATATAAATGCCTCCAAATTGCTTTTTGAGAGCTCAGCCTGAGACAGGTATCTGCTTTAAATGGCAATATAAAAGCACTTAGGTTTATTGGAGATAAACCAAAGTGCTTCAATTTCTTAAGCACCACAAGGATATAACTGAATCAGTACAGGTTAGTAAGTTAATTGGGTACGTGAGTGTTATTGGGAGGCACAAACTCATTGGGCTGGAAGGGACTATTACTGTGTTGCATCTATAAATAAAAATAAATAAAAGACTGTATAAAACAGCAGGACATCTCAGATATATGACATTTGTGACCTGTAACTTTTGTTGATTATACTGTATGAAACAGACTAACAACCAGTTTCCAACTTGTAACAAAATCCATGTATCTATCTATTCATTCAAAACAAGATAGATCAGCATGACTTTAAAACATTATTGCCAAGCTACCACAGAACACCTTACTAAGAATGCACTGAAGTTCCACTATTTGAAATTTTATTTGTTGAGACAACAATTAGTGGAATTTGAAATTCAGCGTTTGTTGAGGCAACAATTGGAATACTGTAGTTCCGAGCAGATTTCAAAGCAACAGATTAAGACAATGAGGGGGAGAAAAGGACTTTGAGCTTTAATGTTAACTTCTCTTTCACAGATGCTGGCTGACCTGTTGAGCATTTCTAGCATTTTCTGTTCTTGCTTTGTATTATTCCCATCTAATATTGAACTGTTCTAAATATGGAGGACAAATACAGTTCATAAGACTGTACTTTTAAGATGTATTTAATTTCATTTGATGAAAGAACTTTTTTCATGTGAAAGTAAGATATGAATGTTATTGCATCCCTTCGTCAATTCAAATAATTTACTGATAAATTACAAATTTTTAAAATATATTACATCCCACTATTTTGGTAACAAACACCCTCCACCTGATACTGTTGATCTTTTAAGTTGCAATACCAATGGTATCACTTTAATGATAATATTTAATATCTGATTCTATTTAGTGAAATATCATGGAATAGGCCCTCTGGCCCTTTGAGCCATGCCACCCCAATTAACTCTAACCTAATCATAGGACAATTTACAATAATCAATTAACCTACCCAATAGATCATTGGACTGTGAGAGGAAACTAGCTGACCTAGAGAAAACTCACGCATTCCTCAGGGAGGACATAGAGGCTCCTTACAGAATGGCACCAGAATTGAACTAACTCAGGAACACCCTGAGCTGTAACAGTGTTGCACTAACCACTATACTACAGTGGCATCTAAGGTTAATTTTCAAACATAGCCATTTCAAAAGAGGAAGTAATTATAAAAACAAATGTATGAAAATATTTCTATTTTCTACTTTGAAATGCGTTCTGCTTTCATCAGTGTCATCTACTTTTAACATTATTTTTTAAATTCATGTTTGTATTACACATCTTTTGACTGACTCTTGTGTTATCAACTGCAATGATATACCGGTAAGTAGTTTAGCATATTAAACAAACATGTTATACATATTAAAAAATAATTGACGCTGTTAAGTTTATTTTTTTAACTGTCAGGATTTGGAGAATTGTTGTAATTATTCAAGTTATGACTAGTTTATTAGACCATAACTTCCTTGCAGAAAAGCAGTTTAAGTCAACAAGGTAAAATGTTGATTTTGTTCAAATTCTTTGGTGCCCTGCAGAGATTTGAATTACGCAATGTAAGTAATAGATTCATAGGAATTTCAGTATTCAATACATTTTAATTTAATCAAAGTAAAACAACTACAAGATCAGAGTAAAAAACAAACTATTCATATTGAACCCTCAATAACCTAAATCCTCAACAAGTGCCAAAGAATCATATATGAAGTGTTAATTGTGCTGGAGAAATGGCAATGGTATTTAAAATGAAATGGACAAATTGCAAGGCATCCTACACTGTAAGTACTTTTTTTGACATCCAGTGTACCTAGAATAAGCTGCCAGAGGAAGTGGTCAGGGTGTGTACACTGCAACATTTAAGAGGCAGATACAGGAAAGGTTCTGGGCTGAATGTGGCCACTGGTATCAACAGGGAGAATGCTGTGGTCAAAATGGATCAGTTGGGCTGAAAAGCCTGTTTGTGTGCTGTATTACTCTATGACCCTATGACTCAATCACCTTGCAGGACATTGACCCAAAGCAGTGCAATATTGCACAAGTAGTTATAGTACTAGTCTGACTTAGATTATAAACAGTGCACTATTATTAAATAAGTACAATAAAGAGCTAGGAATCTAATCTCTTGATCAATAGCTGGTCTGAATCTATTGGAGGAGCAATCTTAGCAAGGGGTCATTTAAACAGCACCCTCCTTTAAGAATTTAATTGTTAAACCCTGATTTTCAACTTGTACCTGTACTGAAGTTTTCTACTGGGTTTTGAGTCAGACCAAACAAAAATTTAAATGAGACTACTTTCAGAACATCTTTATAATGAATATAACACAGAACAGTTCCACATAGTACAGGCCTTTCAGTCCATGATGTTGAGCCAACCATCTAACCGACTCCAGGATCAATCTAATCATTGCCCCCCCACACACACAGCCCTCCCTTTTTCTTTCATTCATGTGCCTTTCTAAGTGTCTCTTAAAAGTTGCTAATGTATCACTGTCTCTACCATTACCCCGGCAATGCATTCCACACACCAACCAATCTCTGACAAGCCTGTGAAACTTTCCTCCAATCATCTTAAGATTATGCCCTCTTATATTTGCCATTTCCGCCTTGGGGATAAAAGAGCTGGCAGTTCACTCTATTGATACCTTTTACAAACTCAATCAAGTCACCTCTTCACTCCAAAGAGAAAAGCCCCATCTTGCTCTCTGGTAAGCATCCTGGTAATTCTCCTCTTCACACTCTCTAAAGCTTCTGCATTCATTACAAAATAAAATTTGGTGACAATAACATTTATCCTCCCAAAATCCACTGTACGAAATAATGACTACCCGATTAAAGTGAAAGTATATTTCAAAGACTTCTCTTCAGTGAACAAAGAACAACCTTTTGCTACTGCTTACTATTAAAACACGTTACTTGTTTCAAAAAAATGAAAACCAAAACATTCCCATCACATGGCACAGCACCACAACAGTTCTTTTCTATCACAAACACAACAAAATCTTCCTCACCAAAACAACACACACAACATCCATGGAAAAGAGTAAACAGGCAATATTTCAGGCCAAGACACTCTGTCCTAAAGAAAGGTCTCAGCCTGAAACATCGAAAATTTACTCTTTTCCATAGAGGCTGCCTGACCTGCTGAGTTCCTCCAGCATTTTGTGTATTGTTTTCTTTTCCCTGATACATACATGCAAACCATCAATTTTGACATTTGCTGTCAGACGATGCTCTAAAAAAAGTTTCACAAATGGCTGATTTAAAATGTATAACTCTACAGCGAGGTTACCAAACTTATTTATTTATATATATATATATATCATGGGGCCTTACCATTAACCCAAGGATCTGTGGACCATAGGACAGAGCAGAGTCAGGTCATTCAGCCCATCGAGTCTGCTCTGCCATTTCATCATGGCTGATCCCAGATCCCATTCAACCCTATACGCCTGCCCTCACACCATATCTTTGAAGACCTGACCAATCAGGAATCTATCAAATTCTGCTTTAAGTATACCCACAGTCTGTGGCAGAACATTCCACAGATTTACCACTCATTGGCTAAAACATCCTCAAATTCCTCCTTACTTCTGTTTGAAAAAGGTCACCCCTCAATTTTGAGGCTGTGTCCTTTAGTTCTGGATACTCCAACCAGAGGAAATATCCTCTCCACATCCACTTTATCTAGTCCTTTCAATATTTGATAGGTTTCAAGGAGATTCCCACGCGTTCTTCTAAATTCCAGGGAGTACAGGTCCAAAGGTTCCAAACGCTCCTCATATGTTAACCACTTCATTCCTGGAATCATCATGTGAGCCTCCTCTGGAGTGTCTCCAATGACAATACATCCTTTCTGAGATGAGGGCCCAAAACTGTTGACAATACTCCAAGTGCAGCCTGGACTAGTGTCTTATAAAGCCTCAGCATTATCTCCTTGTTTCTATATCCTATTCCCCTTGAAATAAATGTCAACATTGCATTTGTCTTTTTTTAAACCACAGAATAAATCTGTAATCTTCTGGGAATCTTGCATGAGGACCCCTGTACCTCAGTACCTCTGATGTTTGAATTTTCTCCCCACTTAGATAACAGTCTGCACTATTATTCCTTTTACCAAAATGCATTATCATACATTTCCCAACACCCATCTACCACTTTTTTGCCCATTCTTCCAATTTGTTCATGTTCTGCTGCAATCACATTGCTTCCTCAGCACTACCTACCCCTTCACCTATATTCATATCATCTGCAAACTTCGCAACAAAGCCATCAATTCCACTATCTAAAACAATGTGAAAAATAGCAGTCCCAAAACTAAACCCCCGAGTCACTGGCAGCCAACCAGAAAAGGCCTCCTTTATTCCCACTCACTACCTCCTGCATGTCATCCATTCCTCTATCCATGCCAGTAACTTTCCTGTAACACCATAGGATTTTATCTTGTTAAGCAGCCTATCAAGCACTTTATCAAATGCCTTCTGAAAATCTAAATAAGTGACATCTACTACCTCTCCTTTGTTCACCCTGCTAATGGACCACAACTTTCCCAACCACTGAGGTTAGGCTAACTGGCCTATAATTTCCTCTCTTTTGTTTTCGTCCCTTCAAAAAGAGTGGAGTGACATTTGCAATTTTCCAGTCCTCAGGGACCATGTCAGAATCAAGTGATTCTTGAAAGATCATGACCAGTGCATCTCTTCAGCAACTCTCTCAGGACTCTGGGATGTAGTTCATCTAGTCCAGGTGACTTATCCATTTTAAAACCTTTCAGTGTGCCTAGCACTTCTTCCTTTGTAATAGAAACGACACTCATTCCTGCTCCCAGACACTCATAGACCTCTGGCACACTGTTTGTCTTCCACAGTGAAGACTGAAGTGTAGTACTTACTAAGTTTATCGGCCATTTCTTTGTCCCCCATTACTACCTCACCAGCATCATTTTCCAGCGGCCCAATTTCAACTTTCACCTCCCTTTTATTCTTTATATAACTGAAAAAACTTTTAGTATCCTGATTTATATTATCAGCTAGTTTGCCCTCATTTCATCTTTTCCCTTCTTATGGCTTTTTAGTTGTCTTTTGTTAGATTTTAAAAGCTTCCCAGTCATCCAACTTCCCACTCACCTTTGCTAGCTCATATGCCCTTTCTTTGGCTTTTATGCAATCCTTAACCTCCTTTGTCAGCCACGGTTGCCTAGCCCTGCCATTTAAGAAAAACTTCTTCTGTGGGACATATCTATCCTGTGCCCTGTGAACTATTCCCAGAAACTTCAGCCACCTCTGTACTGCTGTTATCACCACTAATATCCCAATCCAAACCACCTGGGCAAGCTCCTCTCTCATGCCTCTGTAACTTCCTTCATTCCATTGCAATACTGATACATGTGACTTATACTTCTCCATCTCAAACTGCAATATGAATTCAATCATATTATGATCCAAAGGGTTCCTTTATGTTAAGCTGACAAATAAATTCTGGGTTATTACACAACGTCCAATAGCCTTTCCCCAAGTAGGCTCGAGAACAAGCTGCTGTAAAAAGCCATCTCGTAGGCATTCAACAAGTACCCTCTCTTGTGATCTGACGACAGCCTGATTTTCCCAATCTCCTTGCATATTGAAATCCCCCATTACAATTGTCATTACCCTTTTTAACCATGCAGTTTCTCTGACTCTGTCACCTTTCTTAAGGTGTAATTCCATCTCTTACCAACAGAGCCACACCACTGCCTATGCCTTCCTGCTTGTCCTTTCAATATAAAGAATATCCTTTGATGTTAAACTCCCAACTATGACCTTCTTTCAGCCATGACTTTGTGATGCCCACAACATACCAACCAATCTCTAACTGCGCCACGAGTTTGTCTACCTTATTCCAAATGCTACGTGCATTTAAATACAGCACCATCAGACCTGCATTCTTTGCTCTTAAGAATTTTGTTAACTCTTTGCTTTGTCTGCATTTGGGCCCAATCATTGGCTTGTCCTTCCTTACAGTCATATTACATCCATCATCTACTTGTAAACCAGCTAGCTCATCCTCAGCTCTATCACACTAGTTCCTATACCCCTGCCTGGACCCCAGGTTGGGTACCTCTGCTCTACAGTAATGAAGTAGTTTTTATTTAAAACCTTGGTAGCTGAATGTGGAAACTTTAACATGTTACAATGCAAACTGCACTCCCAGTCAGATGTGGAGAGCTAATTTATCCTAAAAAAAATCATGAAAGCTTTCCTCATCAACTAAATGCAGCATTTACAGCAGACATAACCCCATCCAGCAATATGCCACAAATCCAACTGTAAATGCTATGACAACTACTGGTCTGAATGCAAGTAAATAATGGGGGGAAATAAAAAGGCTTTAAATTACAAATACAATATTTGTTCTTTGCTTTTATAGATACAATTGAAGCAAAAAGTACAAATGAAGGATTGTAGTCTGAAATATATTTCAGACTGCAATCCCAGGAAATCCACCACGATTTACACAAACAATATCCACAAAGCTGGGACAACCTGTAAATCAATTTGAATACCAAAAGCTACACACCTCAAGCTACCAGAAAAGGCACAAACGATTTTCTCTGAGCATGTTTGCAAATAATATGAAGTTGTCCACTTTAATTTTTGCTAATAAAATTTACATTGTCATAAACAATATTAGGCAACAAGATGTCTCCAGCCAACTATGTTGATACCTACTTCCTGAAAACTGATATATAAAAAATGATGGAACTACCATTCAGTTGCTAAAAAACTGAAAATGACAGACACATGCAGACACCGAAATTGATGAATGCCTCTGTACGTAACTGTGAACTGAAACAAATGTCATCAGTTAGACGATAACCATAAGGGACCACAAACTCCTCCTCCACTCTCACCCTGAACACCAGCGTGCCTCAAGGCTGTGTGCTGAGCCCTCTTCTGTCCTCCCTGTCCTCACCTATGACTGCATTCCTGTACATGGTTCTAACTCCATAATCAAATTCACAGATGACACCATGGTGGCTGGTCCGATCAGAGGGGATGACGAGACAGCCCACAGGGATGAGGTCCAGCACCCGGCTGTATGGTGTGCCAACAAAAACCTGGCCCTAAACACCCAGAAGACCAAGGAGATCATTGTGGACATCAGGAGTGCTAGGAGCCACACTCACGTCCCCATCTACATCAATGGAAATGTAGTGAGGATGTATCAAGCTTCAAATTCCTTGGTGTCCACACTTCCCAGGATCTCACATGGTCCATGAACTCCTCCATCCTGATCAAAAAGGCGCAACAGAACCTTTATTTCCTGTGGAGCATCAAGAAAGCTCATGTCTGTCCCAGGATACTGACAGACTTTTACCGCTGTGCCATTGAGAGCATACTCACCAACTGCATCTCAGTGTGGTTTGGCAATTGTCCCGTATCAGACCACAAAGCACTCCAGTGTGTGGTGAAAACTGCCCAGCGGATTATCGGCAACCAATTGCCCACCATTGAGAACATCTACCATAAACGCTGCCTGGGCAGGGCGAAAAGCATTATCAAGAATGCACCTCACCCTAACCATGGACTTTTTACTCTCCTCCCATCCGGTAGGCACTACAGGTGTCTCCGCTCCCGCACCAGCAGGCACAGGGAGAGATTTTTCCCCGAGGCTGTGGCCCCGCTGAATCTCACATCACAGCGCTAAACAGTATTGCACCCATATTGTACTGTCTCAGTACTTTTATATTTGTGTGCTGTAGCACTTACTTTTAAATTGCAGTTATTTTGTAAACAACACTATTCTTTACACTTCTGGTTAGACGCTAACTGCAGTTGATTTGGCTTGGTGTCTGTACTCGGCACAATGACAACAAAATGGAATCTAATCTAATCTAAACCTCAGGAGCAGAATTAATCCATTCAGTCTATCACCTCTGCTCCACCATTCCTTCATGGCTGATTTTTAATCCCTCTCAATCCCAATCTGTTTTCACCGCATAACCTTTGACACCCTGACTGATCAAGAAGCTACCTGCCTCCGCTTTAAATATACCCAAAAGACTTGGCCTCCACAGCCGTCTGTAGCAACAAATTCCACAGACTCACCACCCTGTGGCTAAAGAAGTTCCTCATCTCTGTTCTAAATTGATATCCATTTAGAAAGTGGTTGTCCCCAAATAATTATAAAAATAATTTGATAAACAGGATTTCATCGAGGCCTTACTGCCACTTAAAACACGAGTGGATAATTACAAATCGGGGAGGGGACAATAAGGTAGGGAAACTTTTCAGAGGAATAAATGGTGGATGGCAGGTTCGTGAAGGGTGGGAGGAACAGGTCAGGGAATCAGATCCCGGTCTGTCGACCACAGGCAAGGTCCAGCTCAGTCTTGGAGGGTCTGGGCCCGAAACGTTCACTGTTTATTCCTCTCATAGATACTGACTCACCTGAGTTCCTCCAGCATTTTGTGTGCGCTGCTCAAGGTTACCAGAAGGCTGCCGCGGGGGAAGACATCCTCCTGCCTTACCACACCGACAATGCCGGTGTCCAGCTGCCCCCAGGAGAAGGCGGCGAAATGTTTGCTTCCCTACACCACCACCCCCACCACTTCCCTGTCGGGGTAACCGGCGGCAGGAGCCGGGTTCTGCGACTCCAACTGACCGCCGTGGGTGCGGAGGCCCCAGGCAGGTCCCGACTCCGTCCCGCCGATCCCGGTTACACGTCTTCCCCCTCACTTACCGTCTGACCGAGCTGTAACCCACCGGTACCGCCAACGCCGGCCTCCTCCTCCTCATTATCATCCTCGACTGCAACGCACAGATGACAACACCCCTCCACCTCCGTCAGAGTAGGGCCCCAGCACACAAGCCCGGTCGGTGCCGCTCCTCCCAGAACTGCGCCACCTGCCGCCCGGGAGGACAAGCTACCCCTCGGAGCCGATGGAGAATACGCTGACGTATCAGAATCAGGTTTATCACTGGCAAGTGTCGTGAAATTTGTTAACTTAGCAACAGCAATTCAATGCAATACTTGATAGTATAGAAAGAAAAAAATAAGTAAATTTCAGTAAATATATGTATGTATGTGCATATTGAATAGATTAAAATAGTGCAAAAACAGAAATAATATATACTAAAATAGTGAAGTAGTGTTCATGGGTTCATAGTTATCGTATGGCAGAGAGAAAGAAGCTGTTTCTGAATCGCTGAGTGTGTGCCTTCAGGCTTCTGTACCTCCCACCTGACGGCAACAATGAGAAGAGGTCATGTCCTGAGTGATGGGGGTCTTTAATAATAGACGCCGCCTCTCTAAGACACCGCGTGTTGAATATGTCTTGGGTACTATGGAGGCTTTTAACCAAGATGGAGCTGATTAAATTTACGACTTTCTAAACACAAAGTACATTGCAGAAGCTGTGGTCAAAGCAACACGTACAACACGCTGGAGGTACTCAGCAAGTCAGGATGCTGCCCGACCTGTTGCGTTCCTCCAGCGTGTTGTTTACGACTTTCTGCAGCTTCTTTCGGTCCTGTACAGTAGCAACCCGCCCACCCTATCGGACAATGATGCAGCTGTCAGAGTGCTCTCCGTGGTACTTCTACAGAGAACTTCGAGTGTTGTAGTTGACAAACCGGATCTCTTCAAACTCCTAATGAAGTATAGCCGCTATCTTGTCTTCTTTTATAGTTGCATTGATACGTTGGGACCAGGTTAGATCCCTAGAGACCTTGACACCCAGGAACCTGAAATTGCTCACTCTCTCCACTTCTGATCCTTCTATGAGGATGGTTTGTGTTCCCTCGTCTTACCTTTCCTGTCAACAATCAACTCTTTAGTCTTACTGACATCGAGTGCAAGGTTGTTTCTATGACACCACTCAACTAGCTGGTATATCTCACTGCTGTACACCCTCTCATCTCCGTCTGAGATTCTACCAACAATGGTTGAATCAACAGCAGATTTATAGATAGTATTTGAGCTATGCCTAACCACCTAGTCATGGGTATAGAGAGAGTAGATCAGTTGGCTAAGCACACACCCCTAAGATGCGCCCGTGCTGATTGTCAGCGAGGTGGAGATATTATCACCAATCCGCATAGATTGTGGTCTTGTGGTTAGGAAGTCGAGAACCAATTGCAGAGGGAGGTACAATAAAATAATTGATGAATATAAAGGAGTATTAAATATTCTCAGATGTCTATGTGGGTATTTTGGGGGTGTTACACGAAAACCTTCGAGTGGCTTATGGATCAGCTTTATCTTCACCTTTAAAATGTTTGAATGCGATACAAGCACAGGTTTTAAGATTGTGTCGTCGTCCTCTGTTTCAGCTTTCCTGGTTGAAATGAAACCCTTACAAATGCGGAGGTTGAAGCTGATGTTAAACACACTGGATTAATTTGAAGGGGCAAAGCAATGATCACCCTGCTAAAGGTGTGCCGCAAGACTGTTGGGAACATCACAAGAAAAGTACTTTTAGTTTTGGGTGGCAGGGTTCCTATTGTGCTCAGAATATGGGTTTAGTGGATTATGCAATATGTCCCAATGTAGCTTGGATTTTTCCAATGACTTTAGTTGATTTTAGGTTACATGATTTAAAAAAGTCTAAGAATTATGTTATGCCTGAGTGTTTGTTGGTTCATCAATATATTAAGGAAAATTATTATGATATGTTAACCATTTTTACAGATGAATCGAAGATAATTTAAACGGGAATGTTGGTGTGGCTGTTCTTGTGCCTAAGTTTCAGGTAATGATAAAGAAACAATTTGCCTACCATTCATTAGTATATACAGCAGAATTGGTTACCATCATTTTAGGCTCACAGTGGGTGGAGGAAATTTGTCCCTGCACAGTGGTAATTTGTTCAGATTAATGTTCGGTTTTGATGAGTCTTAAAACAGCAATCGGTCTGACTTACTGTTGGAAGCTCATCAAACATTATTTCATATTGTTATGAAACCAGTAACTGGTTTCACTTACCAGCAAAGATAGATATGTCAGTTGAAGTCCAATGGTACTATTTTCAAAAGTTTTATTAATAAAGGGGCACAAAAATTAAGGTTAATACAAACATTCAGATAACATGCGTCAATACTCAATCTAAAACGCAGGTACATTAATAATCACTCAGAAATAAGCTCTTTCGTTGTCTAGGGTATAATACTGAGTCCAATTGGAAATATAAAGAGTCACTCTGAAGTCTGCAGGCTTTTCCCTTTTGGTTTCACGTGTTGGAGAGAGAGAGAGAGATAAACGGAAAAACTTGCCCAAAACATCCGTGGAATCAGGGGAGCGATCTTCCCCGTTGTTAGTTAAAAGCGATCTTCCGTTGGTTCTAGCCACAAACTCCGCATTCGGAATTTAACGCACGTGGCTTACTTCAAAATGGCTTCCCGTTCCCACGGGAAGCGTTATCGTGCTTCTTGGTGTCTCCTTGGTGTGTCTGAGGGTCATCCTCTTTCAGACCCTTCTTTATACTGCCTCACGGGATCTCAGGTGTCAATCAGGTTGCAGGTGATGCAATCTCTCTCTCAACCAGCCCACTTTGCCCGAGGGCTTTACAATGTCCCTGCGAGTTGGCACGTCTGCAGTTCCCAGGTGTCTCCTGAGAACAATGCCACAGTCGCCAGCTTTTGTCCCAGTGGAATGCGGTATCCAGCACGTCGCTGTCTTTCCATTTCCTGTGTCCATTCGGTATGTCTCTCTCTCTCTCTTGCTCACTCTCTCTCGGGTCATTGACCCCCCCTTTCACTAGGGCTCTTGCAATTCTCACAAAGGAGGGGGCTGGTATCATAACAATATTCAAAGGTTTATGTCTGCTTCTTATGGTTCCCTGCACATAGAGGTGTTCAGGGGAATGAGTGGGTTGATTGTTTAGCTAAAAAAGCTGTTAAAAGACTTTCCACTTAGCAAATTAAAGCTAAGGGGATGGTAGGGTTAAGAATTAGGGGGTTATAGTAAGACGTGTGATAATGGGCATAAAGGGAGACACCTTTAAATAATACATAAAACTGTTAGGTTAATGGGAAAAGGGAGTAGAACTAGAAAGGAAGGAATTATTTTGACTCAACTTAGGGAAGGGCATACTATGCTTAATTATTCTGAATATCTTACCGGAAAACATTTCTCTGAGTTGTGTAGGTTTTGTCATCATTATGAAACGGTTGAACACATTCTATTACCATGTGAAGCATACAAGGTTGAAATCAAAAGCAGGCTTAATTACAATATTTGGGGGTTGATAGCTTTCATTTGAAAACTGTTAAGTTATGGGAGTGACTTTAATTTAATTCACTGTACTGTCTTTCACAATTTACAATCTATAGGACACTGGGGTAATTTAGATTTGAAAGAAGTAGTAAGGGTTTTTTTTTCTCCAATTCTCTACACCACACTCCAGTCCAGTTGGTGGTGGCAATGCACCAACTACCATTAAAAGTCAAAAGAAGAAAAATATTAATTTTTTTCCTGTTGCACAGTTTGAGCAAGGGGGATGCCAGGCAGGATAGTGAAATGCTCCTCTTGCAGGATGTGGGAAAGCAGGGAGACTTCCAGTGTCCTTGATGACTCCACCTGTAAGAAGTATATCCAGCTTTTAACAGACCATGTTCCAAGAGTTGAAGCTGGAGCAGAATGAACTCCCAGATCATTCAAGAGGTTAATAGACAGGACATACAGGGAGGTAGTTACACTCAAGATGCAGGACACAGGTAAGTAGATGAGGAAAGTGGATATGCATTGGTGCAGAATGACCCTGTAGCTGTTCCCCTCAACAACAGGTTTGATACTGTTGTGGGGGGGGGGGGGGGGGGAGGAGATAACCTAGCAGAGGAAAGGCAAAATGGCAGTATCTGGCACTGAGTCTGGTTCTGTGGCTCACAAGGGAAGGGGGAAGAAGTGGTTAGGGAAACAGAAAGGAGGTTCTGTGGGTGAGAGCGAGATTCCTGGGAGGTTTGTTGACTTCCAGGTGCCAGGGTCAAGGGCATTTCAGACCAAATCCACAACATTCTTAAGTGGGAGGGTGAGCAGCCAGAGGTTGTGGCCCACATTGGTATCAAATATATGAGTAGGATGGTGACAAAGTCCTGCAAAGTGAGTCTATTTGGGTGCTAAGTTAAAGGATAGGACCCCAGGGTTGTGATCTCTGGATTGCCACCCATGCCATGTGCAAGGGAGGCAAGACGTAGGAAGATCACTCAGTATAACACATGGCTAAGAAGTTGTTGGCAGGAGGGAGAGCTTCAGTTTTTTGGTTCATTGGGCTCTCTTCCAGGGAAGGTGGGGCCGGTATAGATGGAATTGTTTGCACCTGAACTGGAAGGGAATTAATATCCTAGCAGGAAGGTTTGCTAGTGCTGCATGAGAAGGGGAAGAGTGGGTGTTTAAACTAGAGTTGCAGGGGATGGGATACAGAGCACTAGAAATGGTAGTTGTATCATTGCGGAGAAGAATATGGTTAAGCCTACATACAAAGGTTGAGCACGGTGAGTAATACTCTGAGCTGTGTAACTTCAGTGAAAGGAATGCTGTAGGAAAGGTGGATAAGTTTAGGGCATATATCAACACATGCAATTATGACATCATAGCCAGTAGTGAGACTTAGTTGCAGGAGGGACGGGGCTAGCAGCTCAATGTTCTGGTGTTCCATTGTTTTAGATGCGATAGAACCTGAGGGATTAAGGGAGGAGGGTGGGTGTTACCAGTCAGAGAAAATGTCACGGCAGTGCTCTGATAGGACAGACTGGAGAACTCATCTAGTGAGGCTTTATGGGTTGAACTGAGCAATGAGAATAACAGCATCTGTTAATCATAAGTTGGAAAAATTTGATTTATACTGGAAAAATGGCTTAACTACATAACACCTCATAGGCCGATTTTATTCTCACAAATCAATGAATATGTTGTAAAAGAAAGTTCACTCCCTACTTGTACATAGTTTTCTCCTTTTGCTTGTTCTTTCTTTCCTCTCTTTTCTACAAGTGTATACTTCAGATAAATATTATGTGGAGGTTTGTGGCATATATGACTATAAGACATATATGTACAATATCTGAAATAACAGACAGACAGACAGACAGACATACTTTATTGATCCTGGGGAAAATGGGTTTCGTTACAGTCGCACCAACCAAGAATAGTGTAGAGATATAGCAATATAAAACCATAAATAATTAAATAATAATAAGTTAATCATGCCAAGTGGAAATAAGTCCAGGACCAGCCTATTGGCTCAGGGTGTCTGACACTCCGAGGGAGGAGTTGTAAAGGTTGATGGCCACAGGCAGGAATGACTTCCTATGACATTCAGTGTTGCATCTTGGTGGAATGAGTCTCTGGCTGAATGTACTCCTGTGCCTAACCAGTACATTATGGAGTGGATGGGAGACATTGTCCAAGATGGCATGCAACTTGGACAGCATCCTCTTTTCAGACACCACCGTCAGAGGGTCCAGTTCCACCCCCACAACATCACTGGCCTTACAAATGAGTTTGTTGATTCTGTTGGTGTCTGCTACCCTCAGCCTGCTGCCCCAGCACACAACAGCAAACATGATAGCATTGGCCACCACAGACTTGTAGAACATCCTCAGCATCGTCCGGCAGATGTTAAAGGACCTCAGTCTCCTCAGGAAGTAGAGACGGCTCTGACCCTTCTTGTAGACAGCCTCAGTGTTCTTATGGTGTTCCATCTTATGGAAATGTTTGTTTGATGATGAACTTCAATAAAAAATAAATTACAAAAAAAAAGAAAGGTATGACCATGTGCCCTGACGAAGGGTCTCAGCCCAAAACGTCGACAGTGCTTCTCCCTATAGATGCTGCCTGGCCTGCTGCGTTCCACTAGCATTTTGTGTGTGTTCCTTGAATTTCCAGCATCTGCAGATTTCCTTGTGTTTGTATGACCATGTTAATGGGATTATATTATAGACCACCCAATAGTCTGTAGGATTTAGAGGAGCAAATTTGGAGAGAGCTCACAGACTGTTGCAAGAAACATGAGGTTGTTATAGTAGTGATTTTAACTTTCCAATATTGACTGGGATTCCCATACAATGAAAGGACTGGATGGGAAAGAGTTTGTCAACTGTGTTCTGGAAAGCTTCCTTAATCATTACATAAACATCCCAACTGGAGAGAGTGTGATACTAGATCTCCTATTAGGGAATGAGACAGGGCAGGTGATAGGAATTTGTGTAGGGGAACACTTTGCATCTAGTGACCATCATACCATTAGTTTCAAGGAAATTAGGCAGAAAGATAGCTCTGGTCCTGAGGCTGAGATTCTAAATTGGAGAGAGGCCAGTTTTGATGGATTCAGAAAGGATTTGGCAAATGTGGATTGGGACAGGCTGTTTCCTGGCAAAGGTGTACTTGGTAAGTGGGAGAGCTATCAAGGTGAAATTTTGACGGTACAGTCTTTGTATGTTCCTGTCAGAATAAAATGTAAGGATAACCAAGGTACCTGGTTATCAAGGCCCTAGTTAAGAAAAAGAAGGAGGTGCATAGCAGGTATAGGCAAGTAGGAACAAATGTAGTACTTGAGGAGTATAAGAAATGTAAAGAAACACTTAAGAAAGAAATCAGGTGGCTAAAAGAAGATATGAGGTTGCTCTAGCAGGCAAGGTAAAGGAGAATCCTTAAAGCTTTTACAGATATGTTAAGAGCAAAATGATAGCAAGGACCGAATGTGGTCCTCTGGAAGATCAGAGTGGTAATCCATTAGTGGAGCAGATAGAGATGGAGGAGATATTTTGCATTTGTATTTACTTGGGAGATAGAGACAGTGTCTGTAGATGTGAGGCAATGCAGCAATGAGATCATGGACTGATAACAGAGGAGCAAGTGTTTGCAGTCTTGAGGCAAATTAGGGTGGATAAATTCCCAAGACTTTGGACTCTGTGGGAGGCTAGTGCGGAAATTGCAGGGCCGTTGCAGAGGTATTTAAAACATCCTTAACCTTAACAGTTGGCAAGGTGCCAGAGGTTTTGGAAGCTAGCTAATGCTGTTTAAGAAGGGCCTCTAAGAATAAGCCAGCAAATTATAGGCTGGTGAGTCAATGGTGTGAAATTATCAGAAGGTATTATAAAGGACCGGTTACATAATTATTTGTATAGACAAGGACTGATTAGGGAGAGTCAACATGCCATTGTGTGTAGCAAGTCATGCCTAACTAATCTTAATGAGGTTTTCAAGTTACCAGGAAAGTTGATGAAGACAAGGAAATGGATGTTTTCTACATGGACTTTAGCAAGGCCTTTGACTAGGTCCCTCATGGGAGGTTGGTCAAGGAGGTTTAGTCACTTGGCATTCAACATGAATAGTAAATTGGCTTTGTGGGAGAAGGCAGAGAGTTGTTGTAAAAGGTTGCTTCTCTGACAAGGAGCCTGTAGTTAGTGGTGTGCTGCAGGGTATGTTGTTGTTTGTCATCTATGTCAATGAACTGGATGATAATATGGTTAACTGGATCAGCAAATTTGTGGGGGTCTCGTGGACAGTGGGATCTGCGTCAGCTGGAAAAATTAGTTGAAAATGGCAGATGCTGTATAATGCAGGCAAATAGTGTGGTGGTGCACTTCAGGAGGACAAACCAGGGAAGGTCTTACCTGGTAGAGAATTGAGTAGTACAGTAGAACAGAGAGATTGTCATAGGATCATAAAGAAAGCCATTAACACATAGGTCTTCATAAATCAATGTATTGACTACAGGATATGTGTTGTAATGTTGAAATTGTATAAGACAATGGTGAGGCCTTATTTGGAATATTGTGTCCCATTTTGTCAGCTACCTACAGGAAAGATGTAAATAAGATTGAAAGAGTGGAGAGAATATTTACAAGGTTGTTGCCAGGACTAGAGGACCTGAGTTAAGAGGAAAGGTTGATTAGGTTAAGACTTTATTCCCTAAAATGTTGAGAGGAGATTTGAGAGATGTGTACAAAATTAGGAGGGGTATAGATAGGGTAAATGCAAGCAGGGCTTTTCCACTGAGGTTGGGTGAGACTAGAACTAGAGGTCTTGGATTAAGGGTGAGAGGTGAAATGTTTAAGGGGAACATGAGAATGAACTTCTTCACTCGAAGGAAGGTGAGAATGTGGAATGAGCTGCCAGTGCAAGTGGTAGATGTGGGTTCGATTTCAACATTTAAGATAAATTTTGATAGGTACATGGATGGGTGGGGTATGGAGGGTTATGATGTAGATGTAAGTCCATAGGATTAGGCAGATTAATGGTTCAGCATGGACTAGACTGGCTGAAGGGCCTCTACTTGTGCTGTAATCATATAACCATATAACAATTACAGCACGGAAACAGGCCATCTCCGCCCTTCGAGTCCATGCCGAACGCTTACTCTCACCTAGTCCCACTGACCCGCACTCAGCCCATAACCCTCCATTCCTTTCCTGTCCATATACCTATCCAATTTTACTTTAAATGACAATACCGAACCTGCCTCTACCACTTCTACTGGAAGCTCGTTCCACACAGCTCCCACTCTCTGAGTAAAGAAATTCCCCCTCGTGTTACCCTTAAACTTTTGCCCCCTAAGTCTCAACTCATGTCCTCTTGTTTGAATCTCCCCTACTCTCAATGGAAAAGGCCTATCCACATCAACTCTGTCTATCCCCCTCATAATTTTAAATGCCTCTTTTAAGTCCCCCCTCAACCTTCTCCGCTCCAAAGAATAAAGACCTAACTTGTTCAATCTTTCCCTGTAACTTAGGTGCTGAAACCCAGGTAACATTCTAGTAAATCTCCTCTGTACTCTCTCTATTTTGTTGACATCTTTCCTATAATTCGGTGACCAGAACTGTACACAATACTCCAAATTGGGCTTTACCAATGCCTTGTACAATTTTAACATTACATCCCAACTCCTATACTCAATGCTCTGATTTATAAAGGCCAGCATACCAAAAGCTTTCTTCACCACCCTATCCACAAGAGATTCCATCTTCAGGGAACTATGCACCATTATTCCTAGATCACTCTGTTCTACTGCATTCTTTAATGCCCTACCATTTACCATGTATGTCTTATTTGGATTATTCCTACCAAAATGTAGCACCTCACACTTATCAGCATTAAACTCCATCTGCCATCATTCAGCCCACTCTTCTAACTGGCCTAAATCTCTCTGCAAACTTTGAAAACCTACTTCATTATCCACAATGCCACCTACCTTAGTATCATCTGCATACTTACTAATCCAATTTACCACCCCATCATCCAGATCATTAATGTATATGACAAGCAACATTGGACCAGTACAGATCCCTGAGGCACACCACTAGTCACCGGCCTCCAACCTGACAAACAGTTATCCACCGCTACTCTCTGGTATCTTCCATCCAGCCACTGTTGAATCCGTTTTACTACTTCAATATTAATACCTAATGATCGAATCTTCCATACTAACCTTCCGTGTGGAACCCTGTCAAAGGCCTTACTGAAGTCCATATAGACAACATCCACTGCTTTACCCTCGTCAACTTTCCTCGTAACCTCTTCAAAAAATTCAATAAGATTTGTCAAACATGACCTTCCACGCACAAATCCATGTTGACTGTTCCTAATCAGACCCTGTCTGTCCAGATAATTATATATACCATCTCTAATACTTTCCATTAATTTACCCACCACTGACGTCAAACTGACAGGCCTATAATTGCTAGGTTTACTCTTAGAACCCTTTTTAAACAATGGAACCACATGAGCAATACGCCAATCCTCCGGCACCATCCCTATTTTTAATGACATTTGAAATATTTGTCAGAGCCCCTGCTATTTCTACACTAACCTCCCTCAAGATCCTAGGGAATATCCTGTCAGGACCCGGAGTTTTATCCACTTTTATATTCCTTAAAAGTGCCAGTACTTCCTCTTCCTCTTTAATCGTCATAGTTTCCATAACTTCCCTACTTGTTTCCCTTACCTTACACAATTCAATATCTTTCTCCTTAGTGAATACCGAAGAAAAGAAATTGTTCAAAATCTCCCCCATCTCTTTTGGCTCCACACATAGCTGTCCACTCTGATTCTCAATCAGACCAATTTTATCCCTCACTATCCTTTTGCTATTAATATAACTGTAGAAACATTTATTTTCACCTTACTTGCCAAAGCAACCTCGTATCTTCTTTTAGCTTTTCTAACTTCTTTCTTAAGATTCTTCTTACATTCTTTATATTCCTCGAGCACCTCATTTACTCCATGCTGCCTATATTTATTGTAGATATCTCTCTTTTTCCTAACCAAGTTTCCAATATCCCTTGAAAACCATGGCTCTCTCAAACTTTTAACCTTTCCTTTCAACCTAACAGGAACATAACGATTCTGTACCCTCAAAATTTCACCTTTAAATGACCGCCATTTCTCTATTACATCCTTCCCATAAAACAAATTGTCTCAAACCACTCCTTATAAATCCTTTCGCATTGCCTCAAAGTTACCCTTTCTCCAATCAAAAATCTCAACCCTGGGTCCAGTCCTATCCTTCTACATAATTAGATTGAAACTAATGGCATTGTGATCACTGGACCCGAAGTGCTCCCCAACACATACCTCTGTCACCTGACCTATTTCATTCCCTAACAGAAGATCCAACACTGCCCCTTCTCTAGTTGGTACCTCTATGTATTGCTGCAAAAAAACTATCCTGCACACATTTTACAAACTCCAAACCATCCATCCCTTTTACAGAATGGGCTTCCCAGTCTGTGTGTGGAAAATTAAAATCTCCCACAATCACAACCCTGTGCTTACTACAAATATCTGCTATCTCCTTGCAAATTTGCTCCTCCAATTCTTGCTCCCCATTAGGTGGTCTATAATATACCCCTATAAGTGTTACTACACCTTTCCCATTCCTCAATTCCACCCAAATAGCCTCCCTAGACGAGCCCTCTAATCTATCCTGCCAGAGCATCGCTGTAATATTTTCTCTGACAAGCAACGCAACACCTCCCCCTCTTGTCCCTCTGATTCTATCACACCTGAAGCAACAAAATCCAGGAATATTTAGTTGCCAATCACACCCCTCCTGCAACCATATTTCACTAATAGCTACAACATCATATTTCCAGGTATCAATCCATGCTCTAAGCTCATCCACCTTTCTTACAATGCTCCTAGCATTAAAATAAATGCATTTAAGAAATTCTCCACCTCTTCTTCTCTGTTTATCTCTAACAGTACAAAGAACTTTACTGTCCTCTTTTTCTTCCTTCTCCCATACATCTGTTCCTACACTCTGGTTCCCCTCCCCCCTCATATCTAGTTTAAATCCACTGGATCCTCTCTGGCAAACCTACCTGCAAGAATATTTGTCCCCCTCCAGTTCAGATGTAAACCATCCCGCTGGAACAGGTCCCACCTTCCCTGGAAAACTGCCCATTTATCTATAAATCTGAAGCCCTCCATCCTGCACCATGTCTTCAGCCACATGTTCATCTGCACTATCTTACTATTTCTAAACCCACCTGCACGTGGCACTGGTAGTAATCCTGAGATTGCTATCCTGGAGGTCCTGTCCTTTAACTTGGCACCTAGCTCCCTAAACTCACCATTCAGGACCTCCTCACTCTTCCTACCCATGTCATTGGTCCCTACATGGACCATGACATCCAGCTGCTCACCCTCCCTCTTGAGAATACTGAGAACTCAATCCGAGATATCGCGGACCCTGGCACCAGGGAGGCAACAGACCATCTGGGATTCTCGATCTCTTCCACAGAACCTCCTATCTGTCCCCCTAACTATCCAATCCCCTTGATGCACCATCAATAACTCACGCCGAGGCTTAGGAAGTGAGATATCGGCTTTTATTGACTGAAGAACAACACTACATCCTGGGGAAAATGAGGGAGAGCAGCAGGCCACAGTCGCCTTTATACAGGGGTCTGTGGGAGGAGCCACAGGGGCAGTCAGCAGGGTCTTGGGAGGAGCCACAGGAGCAGTCAGACAGGTATATCTAGTTCACCACACCCCTATCACTACTGCTCTCCTCTTTTCCCTCCTTCCCTTCTGAGCTGAGGGTCCAGTCTCGGTGCCAGAGACACAACCACTGTAACTTGTCCCTGGTAGGTCGTCCCCACCAACAGTATCCAAAAAGGTATACTTACTGTTGATGGGAACGGCCACAGGGGTGCTCTGCTCTTCCTGTCTATTCCCCTTCCCTCTCCTGACAGTCACCTAACTACCTGTCTCCTGACTCCTAGGGGTGACTATCTCCCCGAAACTCCTGTCTATTTCTGCCTCTGCCTCCCGAATGATCCGAAGTTCCTCCAGCTTCAGTTCCAGTTCCCTAACACAGTTTGTCAGGAGCTGCAGCTGGATGCACCTTTTGCAGGTGTAGTCATCAGGGACAACAGTGCTCGCCCTGACTTCCCACATACTGCAAACGGAGCACTCAACTGCCCTAACTGCTGTCTCCATTACCTACTCCTAAACTAATTAGATTAATTAAAGGAGCTTACCCGGCCTTACTTCACCTGGAGTGAAGCTTGTACTCAGCCTCTGTTCGCTATTTAAACTCTCCTGTTGCCTCATGTGCTGACTTTCACGCGCTTGCGCAGTCATGCCCCGTTCAAACCTTGCCTCTGCCTGTTTGCGCCGAAGCCTGATTGAGCCAAAGCCAACCCACTCTGCCTCAGTCCACTCTGACGAAGGCTGCTGTATACAGCGGTCTTTCTTTTTAAACCTTTGGCGCACTACGTCACGCGCCTGCGCAGTCTAGCCTCTTTGCCCCGATCAGTTAAAAAAAAACAGCTTCTCTCCGAGCTTCTTCCCTCTCCGCCTCTTGCTGCGATTTAGTGTAGTGTTCTATGATTCTAAAAGCTGGCAAGAGATGAGGGTGAAGGTGAGGGGTGAGTGGGAATGATGTCAGATGAGAGGAGCAGTTTTCAAGAACTGTTTTGAACATCATCACTTGGTGACTCTGGATATTCTGTATTCTTCTCCCTCCTACTGACCAGTGTGAAACCACGTAACTCCAGGCTCAAGGACAGCTTCTATCCCACTCACTATTAGGACTATTTTCCTAGTAGGATACCGTGGACTCTTGACCTCACAATCTACCTCGTCGTGGTCATGAACCTTATCATCTGCCTGGACTTTCTCTATAGATTATGCATTTTGTTATTGTGAATCCCTTGTACTGATGTGATGAATTGCTCTGTGTCTGTGGCATCCAAAACCAAGTTTTTTGTTGTACCTGTGACAATAATAAATCACCTAATTGCATTAGTTCTTAAATGCTGTGCCTAGCATCACTTTATGAACATACAATCAATCTATGTCTAGTGCCAAAGAAGGCAACAGTAACCTGCCTAAAGACTACTGTCCAGCGGCATTAACATCAATTGTTTTGAAGTGCTTTGAGTGGCTGGCCATGGAGCACATTAAAGCCTTTTTCTCAGCTACACTGGACCCTTTCCAGTTCGCTTATTGTTCAAATCAATCCACTGATGATACAATAGCCTCTGTCCTCCACTCTGTCCTGTCTCACCTGGGAAATGGGGTCTCATAGGCCAGACTGCTATTTATAGACTTCAGTTCAGCGTTCAACACCATCATACCCCAGAAAACAATGGGGGAAGTGTCCTCGCTGGGTCTCAACACCTCCCTCTACAATTGGATACAGGACTTCTTAGCAGTAAGGCCAAGGTCAGTCAGTGTGGGCAGCAACGTCTCACATCCCATTATGCTGAGCACCACCTCCCCCTACTCAGACTTTGTGCTAAACTCTCTGCGGCTCACACTGCGGACACATGACTGTCTCGCAGGATCCAGCTCAAACTGTGTCATCAAGTTTGCAGATGACACAACAGTGGTTGTGCCTAATCAAGAATGATGACAAGACAGTGTATAGAGAGGAAGGGGAGTGGCTGGTGGATTGGTGTAAGAACAACCAGCTAAGCCTGAATGTGGAGAAGACAAAGGAAATCATTGTGGACTTCAGAAAGGTGAAGACAAATCATCCCCCTCTGCAAATACATGCCCCCTCTGTAGACAGTTAAGTGCACCAAGTTCCTGGGAGTTTACATCACAGGTGACCTCACCTGGTCCCTTAATATCACCTCCCTGAACAAGAAGGCACAGCAACGCCTCCACTTCCTAAGAAGATTGAGGCAACAAGGCTCCCAACCCCCATCTTGAATGCGTTTTACAGGAGCACCATTGAGAATGTCCTAACAAGTTGCATCTCCATCTGGTATGGGGAGCAGTCGGGAATTGGACGAGAATTTAAGGTGGAGGGTTATATGGGAGGCAGGGTTTAAGGGTCGGCACAACATTGCAGGCTGAATGGCCTGTGCTGTGCTGTTTTGTTCTTTAAGTCCCTACGAAGTACTGTGAGAACAGCTGAGAGGATCAGAGGGCTCTCCCTACCATCCATCATTGACATTCCTCAGGACTGCTGCTTACACAGGGCGCTTACTGTTATTACCCATCCATCCAGCATCCAGGTAACTGGAAGTTCAGGTTTTTTATTAAAAGGTTAGCTTTATGTGTCATATGTGCACTGAAGCATGCAGTTGAATGGTCAGCAAAGTTCGAGGATGAGCTGGGGCAACCTGCAAGTGTCACCGTGCTTCCAGCACCAACATATCATGCCCACAACCTGTTAACCCTAATCCATATATCTTTGGAATGTGGGAGGAAACCAGACCACCTGGAGGAAACCCACACAGTCACTGGGAGAATGTATGGACTATGGCAGGATTGAACCCAGGTCTCTGGCGCTGTAAAGCTTTGTGCTAACCGCCACGGTCCTGCCCCACCCTTTCAAATAGAATAGAGATGTTATGTAGAGCTGCCGACCAGTGTGCCTTTGGTTTCTCCCATCTAGAGGAGATGGCATCTGTTCCAGTCACCTGTGCTTCATCTTGAGATTCAGTCTGTCTGTCCGGATGGTCTGGTTTTCCACTGGATGGTCTGGTTTTCTAACTCATCAAAAAGACATTCTGATTGGTACGTTATTTGCCTACTATAAAGTACCACGTGCAGGTGGCTGGTAGAAAAATGGGGCACATGAAAAAGAATGTCAAAGGGAAATAAATGGGATGAGGGATTGATAGGACTCTGGGCCAAATACATCTAGTGGCCACTTTATTATGCATATATCTTATCAACCGATCATGTGGCAGCATAAAAGCATGCAGATATGGTCAAGAGGTTCAGTTGTTGTTCAGACTAAATATCAAAATGGAGAGGAAATATGATCTAAGTGACTCTGACCAGGGAATGAATGTTGGTGCCAAGTGAGGTCGTTTAATTATCTCAGATACTATATCTCCTGAGATTTTCATGCACAACGGTCTCTAGAGTTTACAGAGAATGGTGCGAGAAACAATCCAGTGAGCGGCAGTTCTGTGGGCGAAAATGCCTTGTTAATGAGAGAGGTCAGATGAGAATGGTCAGGATGGTGACAGTAACTCAAATAACCATGCATTACAACTGCAGTGTGCAGAAGAGCATCTTTGTATTCAGAAAAGTTGAACCTAGATGTGGACGGGTGACCGCAGCGGGAGACCACAAACAGACAAAGTGGCTACTTTGTAAGGTACAGCAGGTTCCTAATAAAGTGGGCACTGAATGCCATTTACTTCTTTGTTGTCAGGGAGTGTGAGATGATGACTGAGAACTGGTGTAGAGCAATTTTTGTATGGTGTTTCTTCTTAGATATGAGCATTTAGAAAAGCATTCTAATACATGCCTTGATTTTGTTGATCCATATCCAAATGGCTTCCTTCCAACACACATTCCTACGTGCAGCATCACTGTTACCGCACCCAACTACAACCTGTCCAATGAAGAGAAAATGAACACTACAAATTAACCAAGCAGTCTTCATGATATGATTAATAAGGAAATAGACATCTAACATCAGTAAAGCTACAGCCAAACTGCAAAATAAACTTCAAAATTACAGCTGGAGGCTGGAGGCTGAAGATGGCCTGTCGTTGGGTTAGAGGACTGTGCATGTAACTCCAAAAACTAATAAAAGAGAAACACAGGAGCTGGGATGCATGTGCTTAGTTTCATTTCTTTAGTAAGGCACTCACATATGATGTGGTGGCATAATGACATATACCATTCACATACTTTTACATATCACCCGTTATGAATTATCTAACCAAACAAACAATGCTTAATCAAACAATATATTTCAAATTACAAAGTAAAGTTTATTATCAAAGTACATATATAAGGCCCAGAGATTCATTTTCTTGTGGGCATACTTAATAAATCTATAGAATAATAACAAAAACAGAGTCAATGAAAGACTGCCCATCGAGGGTGTTCATCCAGAGTGCAGAAGACAATAAACTGTACAAATATAAAAAGGAATAATAACAATAATAAATAAATGTGCAATCAATATCAAGAACATGAGATGATGAATCATTGAAAGTCCCTTGGTTTTTGAATTATTGTTCTGCCAAGTATGGTGGGCATGCTATATTGGCGCCAGAATGTCTGGCAACACTTGCGGGCTGCCTCCAGCACATCCTTAGGTGTGTTGGTTGTTAACGCAAACAACGCATTTCACTGCATGTTCTGATGTACATGTGACAAATAAATCTGAAGCTGGATCTGAAGAAATAGTGATAAAAATAATTATCACTATTCACTGATAATATCTGGAAAGTGAAAATAACTATATAGCTTTATGAGGGCTGAACAACTTGAAGACTTTATTTATTTATTATTTAGAAATACATCGCCGCCCTTCTGGCCCAATAAGCTGTGCTGCCCAGCAACCCACCTATTTAACACTAGCCTTCTGACAGAACAATTTACAATGACTAATTAACCTACTAACTGGTACATCTTTGGGTTGTGGGGGGGGGGGGGGGGGGAATCAGAGCACCTGGAGGAAACCTCTGTGTTCATGGGGAGGGCGCACAAACTGTTAATTCCAAAGTGACCACGAAAGTCACTTAGACTGAAGGTAGTTAAAGTTGATTAGAGGTGGCATTTTAAAAAAATATATATTTCTGTTTTTTCCACGATTTTTAGTCTATTCAGTATACATATACTGTAATTGATTTATTATTATTATTTTATTTTGTTTTTTTTCATATATATTATGTATTGCATTGAACTGCTGCTGCTGATTCTGATTCTAAGTGAATGAATATACGTTTGTAGATAAAACTTCTGAGCACCTGGAGAAAATCCATGCAGTTACAGGGAAAGCATACAAACTCCTTTCAGACGGCATCAAGTTAAATTGAATCCGAACTCTGACATCCCAATTGGTAATAGCATCACACTAAATGCAGTGCCTCTGTGGTGCTCCCTGTCTTTAATCGAATTTTATGCTTGTATATGACAGTATATCTTTCCATCTTGAGTTGCATTCCAGCTCTTGCTCCTCCTCAGTTATTAGTCATCATTCTTTGGAAAGAAATAGGGAACGGCTCCTCTCCCTCTTACACACTAACTGCTTGACAGGCAGGTGGTCACACAGTCCCAGTACTCGGCCTGATTCAGTTCACTGACAACCCCTCACCCTCAGCCTGAAATCCAACACGTTCACCCTTTCCACCTTCTGATGATCGACTCTGAACCCTGTTCTGTGCATTTCTCTCAGATGTGGTCTGAGGCCTTTAGAAACTTACATTGAACAAGTCATGCCTGCCTCTCCATTGTTTCAGTCCTTTTTGGGACACTCTCCTAAATCTTTCTCCAGTGTATCAAATACTACACTGGTGCTGCTTCATCAATTTAGCTGCCATTTCCACACTCCTCTTACCTCTACATTCATTGGCCTATCAGGTACCTCCTGTACCTAAAAAAAGCGGCCACTGAGTGTATGTTCATGGTCTTCTGCTGCCGAGCCCATCCTCTTACGGTTCAACGTTGTGTGTTCAAAGATGCTCTTCTGCACACCACTGTTGTCGTTCATAGGTCAGGTTTATTCAACCCATGAATACAGCCAAATGAAGCAGTGTGACTCCGGGCTTGGTTTAGTTCTGATCCCGCAACCCGCCTATAGGGTGTAGAGGCGCTTTTGCGTGTCTTGGGCTTGTGAGGCCTGGCGGTGCCCACCCCTCTCCAGGCCAGACCGCAGCCGATGCCCTCCAACTTGGCCTTGAAGATGTGGCCATTGTAGTTCTTCGAGGAACTCATCTATCCTGGCTGACAACTTCATCGACAAGGTTCTTTGCCCAGTGGTGCTGTGTTAACACCACCCCCTCAGGCCAGCTGAAGTGGTGCACTGGGGTATGCCACTTGGAGGCAGATGAGAGAGATTTAGGAGATGGATGAGGACCAGTGATGCCCATCCACCCGACTAGGTAGAGTGCAGCTGCCAGACATCTTCAGAGCCCCCGACACCCCAGGGCCAAGGTGCAAAACACAGCACCAACAGTCACACAAAGCACAAAGCAAATATAGCATTTATAAAGGTAGCAAGCCCATATAAGATACCAGTAAAATACAGTCACACATAAAAAAAATATAGTCCAAGACCCCGAGTCTGTGAATGCTGCAGAAATCTGCAGTTGAACACAATATGGCTTGCATTCTGCTGAGTGAACACTGGGGGCAGCACTGACTGGAATTGGACGCTGTGCCACACCCCCTCCGACGCCTCTTTCCTGGGTAAACGGGAGACACCACCGCTTGATGCCTCGACCTCACTACGACTGAGGGTGTGCACCTCCACCACCGCTGGCCCTGTCGTTCACCAGTAAGTCAGTGAACCTGATTTGCAGCATTCCACATAAGCCATGTCCAACAGGGTCTCGTGATCACAAAAGCAGCAACTGAGACAATCACTCGCTGTTAGACTGCACAGGTGCTTTGCGCACCAACGCCTCTGTGACGCTGGAGGCAGCATGACCCGCACTGTCCAGCTCCTTCAGTTTCTCCGACCACGATCAACTCTCTGATTGGGTAGACCTGAGTTCTATAAGTTCTTAATGGCCAGCAGGGTCTTGCAATTGTAAAAAAAAATACCTTTAAAAGTGACAATAACACCTTTGGATGACCCCGTTGAAGCTGCTGTGACCGAATGCACCAAAATCTTACCAAAAGATGGTTATTTGAGTTACTGTCGCCTTCCTGTCCGCTTGAAGCAGTCTGGCCAGTCTCCTCTGACCTCTCTCATTACCAGGTGTTTACATCCACAGAACTGTCACTCACTGGATGTTTCCTGTTTTTTGCACCATTCTCTGCATACTTGAGACTGTTGTGTGTGAAAATCAGAGGAGAACAGCAGTTTCAAACCACCCCGTTTAGCATCAACTATCATTCCACGGCCAAAGTCACTTAGATCACATTTCTTCTTCATTCCGTTGTTTGATCTGAACACCAACTGAACCTTTTGACCATGTCTTTCATTAGTGATTTCTGGCCTGCTGCCTGTGCCACGGACCTGTAAGGGTAGAAACAGGATGATTTGGCAGATAAATGTGTGGCTGAGAAGCTGGTGCATGGGGCAGGGCTTCAGGTTCTTGGATCATTGGGATTTCTTCTGGCGGAGATATGACCTGTACAAAAGGAACGGGTTGCACCTGAACCCAAGGGGGCCAATACTCTTGCGGGCAGGTTTGTTAGAGCTGTTGGGGAGGATTTAAACTAAATTGGCAGAGGGATGGGAACCAGAGTGAATGGGCTGAAGATAGGATGGATGGTAAAAAAGCAAAGATAGCATGCAATCAGACTGTCAGGATGTGCAGGCAGTTGACGGGACAAAATTGCAGTCAGCATGGTGAGTATCAGTGTATTCAGGATGCAGAATCAAAAATGGTAGTGAATACAGTACTCAAAGTGTTATATCCCATTGCATGGAGTATAATAAATAAGGTGGATGATCTTGTTGCACTACTACATATTGTCAGGTATGTTATTGTGACCATCACTGAATCATGGCTGAAGGATAGTTGTAGATGGGAGCTGAATATCCAAGGTTGCATGTTGTATCTGAGGGATAGGAAGGTAGGTAGAGGGGGTGGTGTGGCTCTGCTGGTGAAGAATGGCATGAAATCAATAGAAAGATGTGACATAGGGTCAGAAGATGTTGAATTCTTGTGGGTTGAGTTAAAAAATTGCAAGGGTAAAAGGACCCTGATGGCATTTATATACAGGCCTTCCAACAGTTGGGACGTGGACCACAGATTACAACAGGAAACAGAAAAGGTGTGTCAGAAGGGCAATGTTATGATAGTCATGGGCAATTTCAAAATGCATGTCAATTGGGAAAATCAGGTTGGTATTGGATCTCAAGAGAGTGAGTTTGTTGAATGCCTATGAGATCAGTTTGTCATTGAGCCTACTAGGGGATCAGCTATACTAGATTGGATGTTACGTAATGAACTGGGGGTGATTAGGGAGTTTAAGGTAAAAAGAACTATTAGGAGGCAGTGAACACAATGATTGAATTCAACTTGAAATTTAATAGGGAGAAATAATTTAATTGATGGAATAGATGACTTTGTTGCCAAATGTACAGATGATACAAAGATTGGTGGAGGGACAGGTAGTGTTGAGGAAACAGGTAGGATGCAGAAGGACTTAGATTAGGAGAATGGGCAAGAGAGTGGCAAATGAAATACAATGTTGGAAAATGTATGGTCATGAACTTTGGTAATAGAAATAAATAAATAGAAATAAAGGTCTAGAATGCAAGAGCAGGGATGTGATACTGAAGCTTTATAAGGCACTACTGAGGCCATACCTTGAGTATTGTGAATAGTTTTGGGCTCCTCATCTAAAAAAAAATCTGCTGGCATTGGAGAGGGTTCAGAGGAAATTCACAAGGATGATTCTGCTAATGAAAGGGTTATCGCACAAGGAATGTTTGATGGATCTGGACCTCTGCTCATTGGAATTCAATGGGTGGATCTCAGTGAAATTTTTCAAATGTTGAAAGGCCTTGACAGAATAGATGTGGAATGGATGTTTTCCATGGTGGGGGAGCCTAGGACAAGAAGGCACAGCCTCAGGATAGAGAGACATCCATTTAAAACAGAGATGTGGAGAAATTTCTTTAGCCCGAGGGTGCTGAATTTGTGGAATTTGTTACCACAGGCAGCTGTGGAGGCCAGGTCATTGAGTGTATTTAAGGCAGAGATTGATAGGCTCTTGATCGGACACAGCATCAAAGGTTATGGGGAGAAGGCCGGGGAGTGGGAAAAGAATCAGCCATGATTGGAGCAGACTTGATGGGCCAAATGGCCTAATTTTGCTTCTTGGTCTTATGACAGCATGTTTTTACATTTTGAGTTGCTACCACATGCTTGGTGTGTATATTGACTCTCCCTGGCTCTTTCAGATTAGATTATATTAGCTTAGGTTCATTCACACCAGGGTACAATGAAATGCCTTGTTCACATGCAGCTCACAGAGTAATTTATGTTACATGTTGATAATAAACAATAAATACAGTGACTGCAAAGTAACGAAATGGTACAAAGTTTAGTGTAATCTGAAGTAGTGAAAAGAAATGCTTAAGTGACAATAACTGAATAACTAAGAGTTACAATAGTTCCCCGTGGATTTTAACAATTTCACAATATTTACTTTGCAACTCTTTGGTAATGTACAAAATCTTCTCAAACGCTTAATGAAGTCGAGCCAATGGTGTGTCTTCATCATGAATTCATCAAAGTGTTGAGATGTTAACACTCAGGAACTTATGGTCTTAAGGACTATGGTCTAAAGCTACTTCCTGATGAAGATCCTGAGATATCGACTGTTCATTCCCCTCCATAGATGCTGCCTGACTTGCTGAGTTCCTCCAGCATTTTGTATATGTTACTCTGGATTTCCAGTATCTGCAGAATCTCTTGGTGTTTAAAAATGCTCACCCTTTCCACCGCTGATCCCTTGATGAGGATTGGTGTACGTTCTCCTGACGTTGCCTCACTAAAGTCCACAACCAATTCCTTGGTCTCTCTGATGCTGAGTTGTTATTGTGATGCCTATCAACCAGCTGATCTGTCTCACTCCTGTGCACCTCCTCGTTGCGATGTGATATTCTGCCAACAATAACTGTCGGCTAACTATTACTTGGATTGCACTACCTGTATGTATAATTTATATTTTCATTTATATCTATCATTATTATTGTTATGAGCAGAGAGACAACATCTGCCGGAAGTAAATTCCTTGTATGTGCATAGGTACTTGGCGATTAAAGTCTGATTCTGATTCTGATATTGGAGTTATTGGTGAATTTATAGATTGCATTTGACCAGTGCCTAGCCACACAGTCATAAGTGTAGAGCTGAGTAGCAGACTATGCACCAATCCTTCAGGTGCATGTGTGACACACACTCTGTGTGTTCACTGAGATAGGCTCTTTGGCCCAACTTGAAGAGGACAATCAAGACGTCTATCCAAACTAGTTCCATTTGCCTGCATTTGAACCATGTACCTTCAAACCTTTTCTATCCATTTATCTGTCTTAAACATTGTAATTGTATCCCCTTCTACAGCTTCCGCTGCCAGCTCATTCTACTTTGTATATCCCCACCTTCTTCTTCGGTTGTCCATTGATTTTCGATGATGACTGAGGCCTAGGCAAGGTTGTTTGGAAGACCTGCAGTTGCCCATGCTGCAAGTCTCCCCTCTCCACGCCATCGATGTCATCCAAGCGAAGGCCATTAGGACCCATACAGCTTGGCACTGGTGTCGTCGCACAGCAATGTGTGGTTAAGTGCCTTGCTCAAGGACACAACACACTGCCTCAGCTAAGGCTCGAATAGCGACCTTCAGATCACTAGATCGATGCCTTACCACTTGGCCACACTCCACCATCTTCTGTGTGAACAAGATGCCTTTTGGGTCCTTTTTAAAAGCTTTTGGCACTCCTTTTAGATTTCCCTTGTCCTTGGAAAAATACTGTGGCCATCCATCTTATCTACACTCAGTGGCCGTTGCTAGGTACAGGAGTGGAACCCAGGGTGGCTTTCTGCTGTTGTAGCCCATCCACTTCAAGGTTTGACGTGGTGTGCGTTCAGAGATGTTCTTCTGCACAGCACTGTTGTACTGTGTGGTTATTTGAGTTCCTGCGCCTTCCTGTCAGCTTGAACCAGTCTGGCTATTTTATTACGATCTCTCTTATCAACAAGGCATTTTCACCCACAGAACTGTCGCTGTGTGATTTTTTTTTGTTTTTCACACCATTTTGTTAACTCTAGAGACTGTTGTGTGTGAGAATTTGAGGAGCTCAGCAGTTTCTGAGATAGTCAAACCTCCCCATCAAGTACCAACTATCATTCCACAGTCAAAGTCAGTTAGATCACATTTTGTTCTTATTCATATTTGGTCTGAACAACAACTGAACCTCTTGACAATGAGTAGGCCTTTTTAAGTATTGAGTCGCTGCCACATGATTGACTGATTAGAATATTTACATTAACAAGAAGGTGTACAGATGTAATTAATAAAGTGGCTATTGAATGTATGATGCGCGTGATTTTATATATCTCTATGAAGGTTATCACTTAGTTTTCGATGATTTTAGTTTTAGTTTGCAGAGAAGGTGGGGTGGTGCGGAGGGGAAATGTGTAATAATGGGAGTATCTCTGATAGGGTGAGACTGGATGACCTTAAGGGGCAAGCAAGATAAAGTTCAAGTTTATTGTCATCTGACTATACATATATACAACCAAATGAAACAATGTTCCTCTGGACCATGGTGCACCCACAATACAGAAATCACACACAGCTCGTAAAACAAAATATAATTGAAAATGAATGTGAAGTGCACAGCACAGGTAAACAGCAAGCAGCTCACCGTCCTAGTGATGAGACCTCGGCAGTGCAGGGTAATCATGATTATCACAGCCCGAGGGAAGAAGCCATTACCCAGCCTGGCAAACCTTGTACAGAGCTTCTGTACCCCCTTCCTGATCGATGTGGGTCAAAGAGATTGTGGGATGTCTGGTTGGGATCCTAACAATGCTTTGGTCCCTTAGTATACAACATTCCCGGTAAATGTCATGAATGGGATGGAGGAAAGAGGGAGACCCCAGTGATTCTCTTGCAGTTTTTACAACCCTCTGTAGGGTCCTATGGTCCGATGCCTTGCAGCTTCCGTACCACACCAGCTAGGGACTGGCCCGCTTGAGGTGCAATACAACCTTTCCACTGGCTGATGATATCACATCTCCAGTCGAGTGTAAATCTAGGGTGCTAAAAGCACCCCGTTGTTTTGTCCTGAGGACTGACTGTGCTGTATCTGCTATTTTTTTTTTATATATAGACTTTTCCATTCAGGGCATACCAGGCCATGATGCAACCAGTCAATATACTCTCCACCACACTTCTTTAGAAGTTTATCAAAGTTTTAGATGACATGCCGAATATTTGCAAACTTATAAGGAAGCAGAGATGCTGCTGTGCATTTTGTAACTGCACCTAAATGCTGGGCCCAGAACAGATCCTCTGAAATGATAACCAATTCCAGCATCTGCAGCCTTGTCTCCCTCTTTGTCTTGCTCATTCAAATCCTTGTGCAGCTGCCTCTCCAATGTTATTACTGTTCCTGCCCCCACCACTGTATTTATTTGTTTATTTATTAATTTTATGTAGGGATATAGTGTGGCCCATGAGCTACATCTCCCAGCAACCCACCTTTTTATCCCTAACCTAATCATGGGACAATTTACAATGACCAATTAACCTGCTAACTGGTATGTCTTTGGAATGTGAGAGGAAGGTGGAGCACCCAGAGGAAACTCACATAGTTCTTGGGAAGGACATTCAAAGTTCTTACCGATGGCACTGGAATTGAACTCTGATCTCAAGTAGCCCGAGCTGTTGTGTTAACTGCTATGCTACTGTGTCGAACCTCTCTGGCAGCTCATTTCAGGTACCAGCTATACTTTTGAAAAAAACTCACCCTTCAGATCCCCTTTAAACATCCCTGTTTAATTTCAGGCACTCCTACCAAGGGGAAACAGATGCTGGATAGTTATCCTGTCTATGCCTCTCATAATTATACTCTATCATTCCTCTGGGGCCAAGTTGCAAAACACAGTATATATAGTCACACTCAGCACAGATACACTCAGTGGCTACTTTATTAGGTAACACCTGTTCATTTATTGCTAATATCTAATCAACCAATCATGTGGCAGCAACTCAATGCATAAAAGCATGCAGACTTGGTCAAGAGGTCTAGTTTTTGTTCAAACCAAACATCAGAATGGTGAAGAAATGTGATCTAAGTCACTTTGACTGGCATGGTTTCTCAGTATCTCAGCAACTGATCTCCCGGGATTTTCATGCACAATCGTCTCTGCAGTTTACAGAGAATGGCGTGAAAATCAAAAAAACATCATGTGAGCGACTCTTTTGAAGGCGGAAGTGCCTTGTTAATGTGAAAAGTCGGAGGAGAATGGCTGAACCAGTTCGAGCTGACAGGATGGTGACAGTAACTTAGATAACCACGTGTTACATGCAGTGGCGTGCAGAAGAGCATCTCTGAACGCATATGTTGAGCTTTGAAGTCAATGAACTACAGCAGCTGAAGACCACAAACATACAGGAGGTACCTAATAAAGTGGCCACTGAGTGAATTTAAAATCACAGTTGAAGAAACAGACCATTCCATTTGATGTATGAAGCCAAACCCAAGGTACAGAGAATGAAGATGATAGGCAAATAAAGTGACATTAATATTTTTTCTTTTTCCCCATATGGTTACAATACTGAGAAAGAGGATAGCTTCATTGAGTAGATGGTCTCAGATCTGAAATGACCTGCTGGTGGCAGTGGTGGAGGCAGATTACAGTGCAGGACCAAGGCTCAACTTTATTCACCATATACAGTACATGTATTGGGAATTTGCTGTTAATAATTAGGAAATCGAATTTAAGACAGTATATTAAAAAGTACCTAACAGGAGGTGGGGGTGAAGAGGAATGGTAACACAACCACCCTTGCATCCAATCACATCCAAAGTAATAGACATTTATCCAAAAATCAAGGATTGGCTGTTTGTGCTGTACAGAATGGCTACCAGATTTGATTCTATTTGGCGGTCATTACATTTGCAGAGAAAACACTTCACATGCATTGTATCTCACAGCTGACCTCTGCTGGACAATGAGGGCAAAATGGATGTTAAAACTTCTGTGTTGAACTCCAACGTTCACTGCAATAAAGCATTTGATATTCTTAACATTTTGCCTTAATTAAATGTTAGATTTTTTTTTAGCCATTTGACAACTTCTAATAGCCCCTTATCCCCATGCAAAGGAATCAGTTACCCTATAAAAACATTTTATTTAAAAATTATTGGCCCAAAATTTCATGCTGTGGACCCACATTACAAGTCCAAACTTACTTTCAGATTCCTATAGAGCCAATTATGAAAAAGCCCTTGCTTGTGTAAATACTGTCATACAAAAGACCAGAAAATCACCCCATGAAGCAGAAAAAAATACTTCGAAGGCCACTAAGCCAACTAGATAAAATGGCTATCATTTTTTTCCAAAATGTCTCTGACATTCAAAAACCATTTAAAGAAAATTAAAATTATTAAAACTTTTAAATAAAAAAGTAAATACAAATAAAAACTTTAAAATGAAAAAAATCATTAATTGACTAAAAAGAACTAATTTAAATTACTTCATCAAGTCTGAATTGGCATAGATATTTTAGGTTCAATCTCCATTTATTCTTATATAGCTATAAATGTTATTGTAAAAATATCTGTAATTTAATCATCTGTTGTTCTATTTATTTAGATGTTAAACAATCCCAGAAATAGTTTAATGTGCAGGCTTAAGGAAGCCACAAAATATCAAAAATCAAATGACTTTATAACTTTCACCCCTTGAATCAATTCCAGAACTAAAGAGGTTCGATATTACATGATATGAGTATTACTCTTTATTAAAGCTATACATTATTCTTATCAAGACAAAAATTTGAAATGAATTAAAAATACACATTTTCTGCCATAAAACATTTCATAGGCATGTAGTAGTTAAAGCATTGATTATTTTCACATCTATTCAGAGATCTTTGCACAAAAACAACCCCAATGTCAAACAGTTAAAATTGGAATTACATCAAATTTAATAAATTACCAGTATATTTCACATAAATTTTGAAATATAGAAAATTTTCATCACAAAACCTGAGATACCAGTATGCAGCTCTTAGTAGGTTAAATATTATCTTTAGGTTAATCACAAAGCTAATACATCCAGTGTGAGAATAAATAATTATTAGGAGATGAATCCATTATTTGAGAACATTTTAATTATTAATCAATTTTTCAATGTTATTGTTGGGGTTAAGGCTGGAAGAGGCTGCAAAAAACTGCCTGACCTGCTGAGTTCCTCCAGCGTTTTGTGTGTGCTATTAATTGCCCCGCTCCCAATTATTATCAAACTATTTATTTGTTGAGGTACAGTGCAGAATAGGCCTTTCGATCTGCGCTTTCAGCAACCCACAATTTAATCTTAGCCTAATCATGGGACAATTTACAATGACCAATTAACCTACCAACCGGTCTACCTTTGGACTGTGGGAGGAAACCTACACAGTCACGGGGAGAACGTACAAACTCCTTACAGGCAGCAGCGGGAATTGAACCTGGGCCGCCTGCAATGTAAAGTGTTGTGCTGACCACTATGCTACCACATGTTGTATTTATCCTAACATAAAAATATCGATCAATAGCATCAACATATTATTGAATTGGAGACAGTGATCAATATGACAGATATTCAGTACCATAAGTAGCCCAAGTCAGGGAGCATCAGTGAAGTGACCGTGTCATAAGACAGTCCAGCAGGGGAAGTGTTTGGAGTTAATGCTATTGCTAAAATTTCATTCAGGATCCATTTCTGAACCCGCACTAACCTTGATGACACACCCACACTTGAAAAACAATATAGAAACACGATTACTCATAGATAGGAACTGGAAATACAGGAAGATGAATTCCAAAGTTACCACTATCTCAGGGTAGAACATCAGCAACAATAATCCTGTTTCTCAAAACACTTTAATCATCTGCACCTTATCCTCATTTGTGTTGGAAGTTGTGCATTTCATAATTTTGAAAATTCTAAAAATCCCTTTTAAAAATCTATAGACAAAAACACACTTTTGCCCTCAAAATTATAATGACTCCAAATTCTTTCGACTTCAATAAAAATGCAAGGAATTTTGAATCAGCTGCAATACTGTTGTAAATTCTCATTAACATTAATTACTGATAAACACATGTTCCAGGGATGAAAAGGTAAAACTATTAATTCACACTTGTACAAACTGCTGTTTGCAAACCTCTTCATATCCACTCTGAGCTCAGTATTCAGTAAAGCAACAATGCAGCATTTACAAAGGTCATAAATAAAGGGAATGAAGAAAATTAGTTTCAAGGCATCACATGACAAGATTGCCCTCTTCAAAGTAACACATCCAACACAAAGACAGACTGAAGTTCATGAAATACTAACACAAATGGGAATTGCAGTTTAGCATTTAAGAATTGTTGTCCAACATTTTGGTTACTTGCCAACATTTGGAACAACAGAGTCCGGGCAACAATCCAGTTCTAAACTCCTGCAAAAAAAACCCAAACAGGACACAAGCCTCTACTCGGTAGTGTCTACTTATTAAATTAATGTGTATTAATATGGGGGAGGGGAAGCAACCTGTGCATTGGTAATGGAAACTGGTTACTCACACCAAGTTCATGAAACAATATGTGAAATCCTCTGCAACTTTCATTATTGTGTTCCACATATCTGACAATGTTCACTGCTGTCCGGCCAGAAACTGAACTACAACTGCGAAATCGTCCGTAAATTCTTTGGTTTTTCAGTGTTTCTTTGATGTGACTTTTCTTAAGTCAGTGACTGAAATGTTAAACTCCTTGAACATCTGCAGAAGTATAATCCCAACTGAAACTGTAGTAAACCCACACAGCATTGCAAGGAAGTCTACAAAGCTAACGTCACTCCATTCTTGGAAGAGGATTCCAGATGCTAATATGACTAAAACTGTAAAAAACACATAGTATACAGCACCAAATATAGAGGAATCAAAGTACTGCAATGCCTTATTAATGTAGATAAACTGAAGAAAAATACTGCAACCCAGTGTTACTAGCAGAATGATAAAAAGGCTCAGGGCTCTTTTATTTAGCAGGTTTTTGTGAAATGCATCTTGAGCAGCTAAGCCAATGCCTTTACTGCTGGGTACGGTGAAGGTGCCCAGTAATGAACAAATGCTAATATAGACAATCATGTTGGTAGAGCCATGAGAAGGTGCAATCCAGAAGATCAGCAAGACGAGAATCGCCAGAACAACACATACATATCCAAGAAACACTGAAAAGAAAGAAAAACAATTTGAGAAATGTCCAAGTTTTTAAAAAACTGCTACGTATGCGCGGAACAAAAACGACAATGGAGTAGTACAATTAATGTTTTTACTGAATTAATGTTAATAATGGTACAAACTGGGCAACTTACGGTTAGTGGGCTATGAAACGGGCCTGCTAAGACAAAAAAAAACATGCACGCTCGAAAGCCTGTGCCCAAAAGATGAGTGATTTCTGCACATAGGAAGCCCAATCAATTCACTGCTTGATCAACTGGCCGCATGCACACTTGCTGCATTCTTGCAACAGACCTGATACAATTCAAAAATTTATTTCTCTTCACCCAGCCCTCTAAGACAAAAATTTAGTGGGTATCACAATAAACATTGCTATAGTGTCCCCACACCCACCACAGGTAAAGGGGAGCACGTGCTAGCATTGGTGCTGTATAGATCTACAATTTTATTTTCATCTCCGATTCTTCGACTGATGTTGGGGCTTCGCTGAATCAGTTACTTTGAACCACACATTATAACAGCAAGTATTTAAGGTTATTCAAGTTTGGGTTTCCCTCTTTTGCTGGACGACACTGGATCATTCTGATTAAAATAAATAAAATCAACAAGCACCAAATAGAAACTAGAACATAGAACAGTACAGCACAGCATGTTGTGCCAACCTACTCAATGATCAATCAAACCTTTCTCTCCTACACAGTCCATAACTCTCCATTTTTCTAGCATCCATGTCCCTATCTAGGAGTCTCTTAAATGTGCCTATTGTACCAGCCTCTACAACTACTGGCAGTGGATTCCAGACACCAACTACCGTGTAAAAAGACCTAGATCTGACAGCTCCTCTAAACTTTCCTCCACTCATCTAAAATGGGTGCCCTCTGGTATTGGGCATTGCTGCCCAGGGGGGAAAAGGCACCGGCTGTCTAAGTCTCTTATTCACCTCTATCAAGTCACCTCTCATCCTCCTTTGCTCCAAAGGGGAAAAGCCCTAACTGACTCAACCTTTCCTCATAAGATGTGCTCTCTAATCCAGGCAGCATTATGGAAAATCTCCAAAAAACTCTCTCTAAAGTTTTCACATCCTTCCTATTACGAAATGACCAGAACTGAACACAATACTCGAACTGTGGTCTAACTAGTTACAGGGTTGCAACATTAACCTCATAGCTCTTGAGCATCATATGCCTTCTCAAGCACCACATCAACTTGCATGGCAACTTTGAGGAACCTGTGGACTTGGACCCCAAGACCACTCTGCTCAACAACATGCTGAGAATCCCACCAGTAGCCTTGTACTCCACCTTGAAGTTCGACCTTCCAAAGTGAATCATTTCACATTATTCTGGACTGAACTCCATCTGCCACTTCTCTGTCCAGCTCTGCACCCTGACTATATCCTGTTGTAATCTGGGATAATCTTTTAAACTATCTACAAACCTTCATGTTTTCTGCAAACTTATTAGCCCACTCTTCCTCATACAAGTCATTATATTTTTTTAAAAATCACAAGAAGTAGGTGTCCCAGTACAGATTCCTGCGGAACACCACTGATCATTGACCTCTGGACAGAATACACTCCATCTACTACCAACTGGCAAGCCAATTCTGAATCCAAGCAGCCAATTTTCCAAGGATCCTATGCCTCATGACTTTCTGGATGGGCTTCCCATGGGGAACTTTGTCAAATGCCTAAAATCCATGAACGCCACATCCACTGCTCTGTCATCATCAATTCGTTTAGTCACCAACTCAATAACTCAATTAGGCTCATGAGGCCTGTCCCAGCACCTCACAAAACCATGCAATCTATCCCTTACAAGATTATCCTTCTCAGAATGCTTGTAAGTCCTGCCCCAGAGGACCCTCTCCATTCGTTTACACAGCAAACAGTGGTGTCACAGTTAGTTAGGTTAGTTAGTTAGGTCACAGTTATGATCACTGGTCATAGCTCAAGAAATTGAAAATGGTGATACATGGTGATACTTTAAAGGATGACAAACACAAACTCAATATCAAATCACTTTCAGATAATAATTGAGTGAGTCAGAGATAGATGAAAGATTAGTTGTATAATTACAATCTGGCAAGCAAAGGCAAATCTATGTACACAGGGGATAGTTCTGAACAGGCAATATCCTTGACTAGGCATGTTAGTTAAATGAATCATGAAAGATGCTTATCACATGGAATAGACACAAGGGATTCTGCAGGTGCTGGAAATCTTGAGCAGTACACACAAAATGCTGGAGGAACACAGCAGGCCAGGCGGTATCTAGGGGGGAAGTAAACCTTCCGTCATTTCGGGCTGAGACCCTTCATCAGCACTCGATCACTGAGTTCCGATGAAGTGTCTTGCCCTGAACGTTTACTGTTTACTTCCCCCTATAGCTGTTCCCTCAGCTGCTGAGTTCCTCCAGCATTACTTTTTGTCTGTTTATCACATGGTATAGTGGGTTCCAGAAAACTCCGGAGTCATTTGATGATAAGCTTTTAGAGTTGATGGGAGTATGATTTCAAGGTAAAGTTCAAGCTGAACTAACAAGAGGAATGTTTGCTGGCTCTGGGCCTATACTCGCTGGAGTTTAGAAGAATGGGGGGGGGGGGGGTTCTCATTGAAACCTATCAAATATTGAAAGCCCTAGATAGATGGGATGTGGGGAAGATGTTTCCTATAGCGGGTGAGTCCAGGACCAGAAAACACAGCCTCAGAACAGAAGGACATCTGTTTAGAACAGATAAGGAGGGATTTCTTGAGTCAGAAGGAAGTGAAACTGTAGAATTAATTGCCACATTTGGCTGTGGAGGCCAAGCCATTTGACACGTTTAAAGCAGAGGTTGATAGGTTCTTGATTAGTAAGGGTTTCAAAGGTTTGCAGAGAGGAAGCAGGAGAATGGGGTTGAGAGGGATAATAAATCAGCCATTATGGAATGGTAGAGCAGACTCGATGGGCCAAGTGGCCTAATTCTGACCTATGTCTTATGGTCTAACCAGCAGCAGTGGATTACAGTTCACAGTGTTATCAGGCATTGGTGGCTAATGAATTAGGCACATCAATGGCCAGTGTTAAGACTTTTTACACATCCACTGTTTCTAAACCGTATTAATAATAACAACATTTTCTTTTATTTTTATGTATATAGCACCTTTAAAACATAGCACCCCGAGTTGTTGGGCAATGCGATTCACAAATCAGAACATTCAATTTTACCTGGATCTAGAAGTTTTTCTTCAAGTTGCACCCTTGATGTTATATTGTCTGTTTTTGGAGCATGAATGAGGAGTATAATTGACCCTGCACAACTTAGTAAACATCCGAGTTTGCCCAACAAGTTTAACTTCTCTTGCAACATATAGGAAGCCAAGAGTGACCTGGAAAACAGATCAGGAGAGTAGAGGTGAGTGCTCATACACAACCACACTTTAAAAACTTCTGAACTCACTTTGACAAAACAAATGACCAGATTCCTGCTCTTCAATCAGCGGATACTTTATTAGGTATGCTGGCACACCTGCTCGTTAACACAAATATCTAATCAGCCAATCATGTGGCAGCAACCCAATGCAGAAAAAAACATGCAGATATGGTCAAGAAGTTCAGTTGTTGTTCAGACCCGACACCAGAATGGGGAAGAAAGCATAAACACGCAAAAGTCTGCAGATGCTGGAAATGCAAAGCAACACATACAACATGCCAGAGGAGCTCAGCAGAAAAGGGAGCATCTATGGTCCTGAAGAAGGGCCTCAGCTTGAGACAGTGATTATCTATTTATTTCCATAGATGCTGCCTGACCTGATGAGTTCCTCCAGCTTTTTGTGTGTGTTGCTTAGAATAGGGAAGAATTGTGATCAAAGTGACTCTGACCATGGAATGATTGTTGGTGTCAGATGGGGAGGTTTGAGAATCTCAGAAAATGCTGATCTCTTGGGATTTTCACACATAATAGTCTCTGGAGTTCACAGAGAATGGTATGAGAAATGAAAAAAGAACATCCTGTCAGCAGCAGTTCTCTGGGTAAAAACACTTTCTTAATGAGTGGTCAGAGGAGAATGGCCAAATTGGTTTGAGCAAACAGGAGGGTGACAGTAACTCGAATAACCATGCTTTACAACAGCAATGTGCTGAAGGGCATCTCTGAGTGGACAAAGCCTCACACATTGAAATGGATGGGCTACAGCAGCTGAAGATCACGAATGTACACTCAGTGGCCGCTTTATTAGATATAAGAGGTAACTATTAAAATGGCCTCTGAGTGTAACATTGCATTCTCAACAAATATTTAATATTGGTATTGGTTCACTATGTTAGAAGTACCAAAATACAGCTTTTGTCTGTGTATTATCCTGGCAAAGGCATTTCCTAAATTATTTAGTACCCGTAGTTCACTGGATTCATACCACGTTAGAATAAACTGAATTATAATTCTGAAGTGTTAAACATTTTAAATTAGAATAACTTGATAATTCAGGAACTCCATGTTTGCATTGTCCTTCATGTTGGACAACAATTCAACCAAATCACCTAGCATTTAAATTTAGAACCATTCACGGTGGATTATTAGTGTATCACCGAGTTATTGACTTATTATTTATGAAACAATCGATGGAATATTGGTGCTTATTCTGCAGTGATATTACACTACCTCCTTCTTTACCCTGGTCACCTCATTGACATTGAATCGATGTGTATAATCTATTTTATGTATTTATATTTATTGTTCTTTTATTATTGTGTTCTTTATCTCATTGTGATTTTTTGTGATGCATTGGAGTAACAATTATTTTATTCTGCTCTAAACTTGTGTACTGAAATGACATTAAACAATCTTGAAACCAAAGTTCAGAGTTCAAAGTTCAAAGTACATATAATATCAACGCATGTATACTATACACAACCTTGAAATTCGAATTCTAACAGGCACAAAGAAACTTATTCTTATGAAGAAATGAATTCTTACAAAACACAAAGAAACCCAACAGATCCACACAAAAAAGACCGTCAAACAACAAATTGTGCAAAGTAAACAAATTATACTCAAAACTAAAGTTCACGAAAGTGAGTCCACAGCCACAAAGCCAGTTCATCATTACAGCTGGTCCAAGAGCCTGTCAGTTGCAGGCCACAGCTTCAGTACAGCACAGAGATGAGTAAACCTCGCGGACCAGCGGGCTGAACACCACCCCGTCGCTCACCCCAGTGCCCCAACCTTGCCAACCTGGCCCTGAACTTAAATTAGCCAAACAAACATCAGCTCGTTCCACTGTAACCCTGCAATAGCTTCAATGAAAAACAATTTCCATGCCACACGTCAACACAGATGTACCGTCAAATAAAGAGCTTACCCAAATGGTACACCAAGGGCTCCAAGTGGAGTCACCAAAGCAGCAGGGGCAGTGTTGTAGGCCAAGAAGTTCCCGATTTGACCCAGCCCCACTGTAAAAAGGAGAAAAATTGGAAAATATTCACTTACTCACAAAACAAATGTGTTTAGGCACTCATTTAAAACTACATACACAGAAGACTATAATTGGAGGACAATCTCACTGCAGGATGAACATCAATGTAACCACAGTGGTTTCAATTTCCCAACCTTTGATCTAGAACAGGGGTTACCAGCCTTTTTTTATGCCATGGACCAATACCATTGAGCACAGGCTTTGGGAGCCCCAGGATGAGAATCCCAGACCCACCTGTATTAAAGACAGCAAACTTAGAAAGTAACAGCACGTAGAACACTAAGCACAGTATATATAGGCCCTTCCGGCCAGGATGTTGTGCCTATTTAAGATTCTTAAATGCCCCGAATGTATCTGCCTCTATCATGCATCTACCACTCTCTGTGTAAAAAATAAAGTCAAATATTAAAGAACATACATTTAAAGTGAGTGAGGGAAAGTTTAAAGGAGATGTGCGGAACACAGAGCCTACTCTAAAATCAATCTAATCCTTCCTTCTTACATAGCCCTCCACTTTTAAACTATTAATAATTATAGTAACTAGTAATATCGTGTGGCCGGTGGTGTAGTGGCATCTGCACGAGTGGTCCCCGGTTCAAATCCGGCTGGCTCCTTGCAAGCTTGCCATCTGTGCTGTGTGGAGCATCAAGCTCGCAACTCATCCTCGTAAAAAAAAGGACAAAAAATGCTAAAGAAACAGCAAGGTTGCTGCCCGATGAACCTCAAGGCATGGAAAGGAACAACTAGTAATATAAACTAGAAAATATTGTTTAAAAGACTAATAGTTTTCTGGCACAAGAATCTACTGCATTTTGTTATTTTTACTCTAACGTTTTATAAATCCATAGAAATCAAGCTTTCCTAAAACAAATGAAGGCGAAACGATGAGTTATTCATAGTTAAAAAGCTAACTCATAATTTTCATCAGTAAAGTCAAAAGACTCTTCATTTTATTCCCTTACACTCATCATAAATGGAAAAGTTTATGAGAACTAATTGACGCACTGTTAAATTACCAATTCCTTCTAGTCATGACCTGTCATATTTACATTATCTTTTAAATTTAAGAGAGGGATTTTTTCCCCTCATTTCCTGGCCAGTAAAAATAAAATCAATGAAGTTTAGGCTGGAAAATACCTGGATTTAATCACTAGCCTTTGTTGCACTAAAGTAACCTCCAGGTAACTGGCCAGCTGACAGCACAGATTTTGATGAAACTGGAAGAAAGCAATTAAAGGCAAACATTTACGAGAAAAGTAAGAAAAAAGGGAAAAAGAGAAAAAAGGAAGAAAAGGAAAAGAGGAAAGAAATAGAAGAACAGACATAGAAAAGAAAGAGTAAAAGATACAACAGAACAATCTTTTTGAAGGATGACTTCACCACCTCTTCCCCAAAACATGCTCAACTTTGCTAACTTCTCTTATTTCCAACCTCCGAAATTGCAGCAAAAAACCACTCGGATAGTATCCATGACTCACAGACACAGTTCCTCCTCTGGTTATGCTTATTCCCATAACAACACGACTTCAACAACAAGTTACATATGTGTTTTTTAAAAAAGATAGCAAAATCTCCTAAGGCACTTCATTGGAGCGTTTTGATACAAAATTTGATACCACTCAATGACTGACATCTACCATCATGAAGTGCTTCGAGGAGCTAGTCACAGTACCCATCAGCTCCAGCCATCCAGCCAACCTCAATCTATTGCAGTTTACCTAAGCAGTATGCAGGGTGATGCCATCTCCCTGGCCTTACATTCATCTCTGGAGAACTTAGATAGAAAAAAAAAACACCTACATCAGACTAATTTTTACTAACTACAGCTCTGCCTTCAATATTATCATTTCAGCCAAACTCATTACCAAACTCTGGACCCTGAAAGTTGATTTCCGCTCTGCAACTGGATTTTTGACATCCTGACCAACAGACAGCAGTCAGTAAGGATAGGCAGATTACTGGTGTTCCGCAAAGCTGCATTCTCAGTCTCCAACTCTGCTCCCTGTATACTCGTGACCGTGTGGTCAGATTCTGGTCTAACCCCATCTACAAGTTAGGAAATGATTCAAAATTCAAGATCGTTTACAGTGCACAAGTGTAAAGGAGAATGAAATAATTGTTACTCAGAATCCAATGCAGTACAAAAAGATAAAGAATGATTAAGAATAATAATTTATAAAAACAATAAATATGCAGTGAATTGGGCCGTTGGTTAATCAGGGCAGCCACTTATTTGGGCAACTTTTAAAGAACAAATATTAATCAAGAGCCAGGATTCCCTTTGTTTGCAAAACTATGCCATTTATTTGGGGCAGGAGACTGTTGCCGAACAGCTTCTTTTTTTCTTTTTCAATCTTTTTATTATTATTATTAATATCAACAAAATAAAATTGATACATAGATAATGGGATTACAAACATACACATTTCAACTGAACATGAAAGAATATATAAGCAATGATTACAGTATAAATGAGTATTCCCAAATCATGGACGATACAATATACAAATAAACAAGGCAAACCTAGGTATATCATAATATATTAAAAAAAAGAAAAAGAAAAAAAAATATGCAAAAAAACTAATCAAATAATCTAATAATAAGGGGAAAAAAACAAAAAAGAAAAAAGAGAAAAAGAAAAAATGAAAAAATAGGGCTGTTTATAATATCTCACAAAAATACAAAATCATCAGTGTCGTTAACTCCGATCCTCGCAACATATATAAAATTGAAACTGGAAAAACAAATAGGCTTGGAACAGGGTCATATTACATCATATGAAAATATTGAATAAATGGTCTCCATATCTTTTCAAATTTAACAGAAGTATCAAATACAACACTTCTAATTTTTTCTAAATTTAGACACAACACAGTTTGAGAAAACCAATGAAATACGGTAGGAGGATTAATTTCTTTCCAATTCAACAAAATAGATCTTCTAGCCATTAATGTAAGAAATGCAATCATTCGACAAGCGGAAGAGGATAAATGGAGTGAGTCCATCATTGGTAAACCAAAAATTGCAGTAATAGGATGAGGTTGTAAATCAATGTTCAATACCGCAGAAATAATATCAAAAAACAGCTTCTAGCTATCATTACTTGCGTACATTTGTGTAGCCATGGTTCAAGCAAACAGTTTTTAAAATAGCATCAGCTGTGTGTGTGTGTGTGTGTGTATGTATGTGTTCAAAAAGCAGCAATTTTTGTCACTGACTATTGGTGAGAAATAAACAGTAAGACAATTCAGAACTGTTTTGCTCACTGCGGTTTAAAGCATTCAGGCCTGGCGTTGCCGGAAACGGCCAGGAGTGAAAATGAAATGATTTCACCACTTCAATAAGTTAAAAGCTACAAAGAATTTAAACGGCATTGACAATCAACTTGATTTTTTTTTCATTTCATTCACAATGAAATTGAAGATTTGGAGGATGCAATCATTGATAGCATTGTACGAAGGCAGTCCTTATCTGGATGAGGTGTCTGGGTTGATTTTATTCACTTAGTCAAAAGAATGCGCCAAGATGTATTCCTCAGTTGATGAGTATGAGGAACTAATACAGTTTTATAGTGTTGCAGTGGTATTGGCAGTGTTCTAACTTGTCCTATATTTCATTTAAATTCATAATCTGTAGTTCAGTTTGTCTTTTTTACATGATACTTTTTTAACTATTTCCATGAAACTTCCACTAATTGGGGCAGCCACTTAATTGGGCTAAAAATGTACAAGTCCCAATGTATCCCATTCACGGGAAGCCACTACAAATATACAAAATTGCTTATATGCATAAAATTAATTTTATGTCCACTAAGTGATGCTAAGTACAAGAGTGTCTGTACATAAGGTGAAAGCCGGGCAATGATAAAATAGTGGTAATTGGGAGTGTGTAGGGCTGGCGGTGTTGATCAACCTTACTGCTTGGGGAAAGTAACTGTTTTTGAGTCTAGTGGTCCTGGTGTGGATGCTACATAGCCTCCTCCCTGATGGGATTGAGACAAACAGTCCATGAGCAGGATGGGTGGGATCCTTCATGATGTTACTGGCCCTTTTCCGTCACCTTTCTGTTCACATGTCCTTGATGGCGGGAACACTTGTGCCAGAGATACTTTGGGCAGTTTTGATTATCTGTTGTAGGGCTTTCCTGTCCATCACAGTATAGTTTTTGTACCCTGCAGTGATGTAGCTTGTTGGGATGCTCTCTATTGTGCATCTGTAGGATGACGTGAGTATTGGTTTGCATAGCCCAGCTCTCTTCAGCATCCTCAGAAAGTAGAGGCATTGTTGAGCTTTCCTGATTGTGTAGAATGACACCACCACAGTGGGTAGTATCCGAAACAACAATCACGTTGGAGTACAGGAAAGCGACAAGGGGGCCTAGTGACATGGTGTAAAACAACAAGCTTTCCCTCAACATCAACAAAAGAGCTGGTCATCAACTTCAGAAAGAAGGAGGGGGTGGAAATGGTACACATTTTCCTGTCTATATCAACAGTGTTGAGGTGGATTCTCTCCAATGACAACATATCCTTTCTGAGATATGGGGCCCAAAACTGCTGACAATACTCTGAGCACGTACCATTGAGCTCAAGGACTGTTTCAATCCTGTTGTTACCAGATTCTTGAATGGAACTGCTGTACGATAAGTTGGACTGTTGAGATCTTGCACTTTATTGTTTCCTTGCACTGCACTTTTTCCTGTAGATTTTACACTTTGTTCTGCATGTTGTTACTGTTTTACCTCGTTCTACCTCAATGCACTGTGTAATGATTTTGATCTGTATTCTTTTCACTGTTTCTTGGTGCATGTGACAATAATAAACCAATAAAACTTGATCCTATGTAGCACAAGGTGATTTTATGACAACAAACAAAAACTTTTAGTCAAAAAGGTAGAGATTGAGAAGCATTTTGAAGGAGACAGAAGCAAGAAGGATTAGAAAAAGAATTTTAGAATATTAGAAAACTAGATGGTCTAGGCTTTGTCCCCAAATGTGGAAGAAGTATTTGATTAGAGCAGGGGTTCCCAACCTTTTTTATGCCATGGACCCATACCATTAACTGAGGGGTCCGTGGACCCCATATTGGGAACCCCTGGATTAGATGAATACGCTGATCTCATAGGATTTTATGGGCAGATCAGACCACAGTTAGAAGTGAAAAAAAGACAACTATCTTAGAAGTAGGAATGAGCATTTTGAAAACTGATACTTACTTCCTAAAGTTCCAGTCCACCAAATCAATTCCGTTAAATAGGAAGCTCCTGTCAAAAGAACAAAGTTGACATTTTATTATTTTAACCATGAGAAAAAAAAAAATCAGGCTGTACTGATTTTTGAAGGAAAGTTACATCACAAATTTGCGTCTGCACTTCTATTTCAAGTACCTCTCCTTTAACACCTGAAAAAGACTGTCAATAGGCAGGGGGACCACATGCCTTTGACCAAGCATTCAGATTGACCTTAGCAACACTGAGATTTGTTTGAAGGACTGATCCTTTATTTGACATGCTTTCTCACACACACCACTCTCACGCTGGTAATAGAGAAATGCTTGGTCACGTAGGTGCAATTGGGTGGCAAGGGATCATTGGGCCAGAAGGGGCTGTTACCGTGCTGTATCTTTAAATAAAAATAAGGCATGCATTAGTAGCTCCAGTCACATGCATTCCAGTACAGTGTAACCACAATTACGTTAGACTGTTACAAAGTGATCAAAAAGTCCAAACTTCCTCAGATGGCTGGTTTATATCCCACTTCCGCTTGCATTGTGAAATTAATTTTAATTCCCCAATTTCAGTATTGCCTTTTTGTCTGTTAGACTTTTAACTTTATGATACATAAAGAAATCTATTGGGGAACAATGCCACTTCTCTTTCAATATTTTTATTATTATATAAATTGCATGAATATAAATACAAAATTCATAAGGATACAAGTAATATGAATTACATTACATTTAAATCACCGTAATATGATCACAGTATCCCATATTCCAAATCAATCATGTAGGAAAAAAATTGAATTATGAAATGAAATGAAATAAAATAATTGTATTTTATTAAAAGAATCTACCCCCACTACCAAAATGAGCTGGTTGGTGAAAAAAAAAGAGAAAAAAACCTTACCATATAATATATTAATAATGGCTCAGATCCATACTTTAATAACAGTTCAATGATTATGAAAATAACTCAGAAAGGGTCCCCATAACATTAGAAAATCATGTTTAGAATCAGAAATCCAACAACGAATCTTCTCTAGATCAAGGCACAACATAATCTCAGATAGTCATTGAACATGGGTGGGCGGGGCAGCCTCCTTCCACCTGAGCAAGATTGCCCTCCTGGCCATAAGAGACATAAAGGCCAATACCCGCAAATTAGGTGGCTTCAGTTTTGTTATACTATCCTCAACAATACCAAACATGGCAGTCAAGGGATTGGGCTTAAAACTAACATTGAAAAGTACAGAAAAAGTTTGAAATACATCTTTCCAAAATTTTTCAAGGCTTGGACACTTCCAAAACATATTAATTAATGTGGCCACTCCATTAGTGCATCTATCTTGGTAGGGGGAAATATCTGCGTAGAAACAAGAGAGCTTGACTTTAGACAGATGAACTCTATGTACCACTTTGAATTGTAATAAAGAATGACGAGCACATAATGATGAAGAATTAATCAATTTTAAAATACTCTTCCAGCTCTCTTCAGATATGAAAATCTGTAAATCCTTTTCCCAGTCTCCTTTAATTTTATCTAAAGAGGCCTTTTTCAGTCCCAACAGCAGACCGTAAATGGAAGATATTGAACCGTTGTCAAAGGGTTTCAGATTAAAAATTGTATCTATTATATTCTTATCTGGACTTGTAGGAAATGTATGTAGTTGGGATCTTAAAAAAATCTAAACTGTAAGTATTGAAAAAAGTGAGTATTGGAAAGGTTCAATTTCATTGAAAGTTGTACAAAAGAAGAGAGATTCCCTCCATCAAACAAATCCTGATATCGTTTAATACCCAACCTATCCCATTCTTTAAAAGATAGGTCAATTAAAGATGGTTTAAAAAAAATTAGAAAAGATGGGACTCGAGAGGGAGAATCTCAATAAACCAAAATGTTTTCTAAACTGTAACCAAATCCTCAAAGTATGTTTGACCACCACATTGTCAGTTAGTTTATTTAAAGATGAAGAAAGTGAGGATCCAAATAAAGAAATAATGGAAAATTTTATAACAGAGTTGACTTCCAAAGAAACCCATATAGGGCAATTCTCATGGTTAATGTAATATATCCAGAACGTAATATTTCATATATTAACTGCCCAATAATATAATCTAAAATTAGGCAAGGCAAAGCCTCCTTTCTGTTTGGTGTTTTTGTAGGTGAGCTTTATTTATTTGAGGTTTTTTTATTCTTCCATGTATAGGAAGAAAGAATTGAATCCAAAGAGTCAAAAAAAATTTACGAATAAAAACAGGCATAGCTTGAAAAAGGTGTATAAATTTAGCTAAAATATTCATTTTAATAGAATTAATTCAGCCGATCAATGATAAAAGAACAATGCCACTTAATTAGGAGACTGTTGCCACACAGTTTCCAACTACCATCAGTCTTGGGCACTTGTGTCGCCATTAAGACACTAAACCATGATTAGAGCAAACAATTTTTAAATAGTTTCAGTTGCGTGTGTTTGTGTTCAAAAAGCAGTGATTGTTATCACCGAGAGTTGGTGAGAAATAAGCAGCAAGACAATTTCGAACTATTTTACTCACTGTGGTTTCAAATATTCAGGCTTGGAGATGCTGGAACCAGCCATGAGTGAAAATGAAATGATTTCATTCCTTAAACAATGACAGAACTACAAAAAGTTTTAAGCTATTGACAACCATCTTGAATGTTACAATGAAAATGAAGATTTGGAAGATCCAATTGTTGAAAGCGTTGTGTGAAGGCAGTCTATTATTTGCACTAGGTGTCTACGCTAATTTCGCTCATTTACAGTCAATCAAAAGAACACAGCAGCATGTTGGTTGTCCATTGTTTCTAACAATGATGGCAAAACCTGTGAGGGAGAGTTTCAAAATGGAAAAGCTATTGCACTGGAACAGTTCCACTCTCTCAACCTCTGAAGTCCGGGTCCAAATGTGCAAGTAGTCATCACAAGCTGGGGTCTTCCTCGGTTGCAGTGGATAACCAAGACTTCTTCCACGTGTTATCATGTCCCGCACTCGCGATAAAAAAGAAAGCAGATGGTGTATTGGGTACTTGTCTTCATTTCTAGAACCTGAGACCATAAGATAGGAGCAAAATTAGGCCAGTCAGCCCATCAAGTTTGCTCCACTATTCAATCATGGCTGATATATTATCCCTCTCAATCTCATTCACCTGCCTTCTCCCCAGAACCTTTCATGCCCTTACTAATCAAGAATCTATCAACCTCCACTTTAAACATATCTGATGACTTGGCCTCCATGGTCATCTGTAGTAATGAATTCCACAGATTCACCACCTTCTGGCTGAAGAAATTCCTCATCTCTGTTCTAAAGGAATGTCCTTCAATTCTGAGGCTGTACTTCTTGGTCCTAGACTCCCCCACTACTGGAAATGTCCTCTCCATGTCCACTATATCACAGCCTTGCAATATTCAATAGGTTTCAATGAGATCCCTTCTCACTCTTCTAAACTCCAGTGAGTAAAGGCCCAGAGCCATCAAATGCTCCTCATACATTAACCCTTTCATTTTTGGGATAGTTCTCAAGAATTTTTCTGGGCTCTCCAATGCACTGGACCACAGGATTTAACATGGAATTCCTGGTGCATAGGGTAACCCAGAGCTGGAGTACTGTGTGCATTTCTGGACACCACACTATAGGAAGGAGATAATTTCATTAAAGAAGGTGAAGGGGATGTTCTGAGGAGTTACAAGTTGCAGTTTTGAGGAGCGACTAAATTTTTTTCCTTTGGATGGTGAAAACCAAGAGTTAAACTGATAGAGGCATACAAAAATCTGTATTTGGTATAGAATGGAGCAGAGATGTTGTGTAATTATGTCATTTCTATCGTGCTGTGACCGGAATTGCACAGAGTACACCAGCTGTGAATTATCCTATACAATATTGCACCATAACATTCCTGTTAATATTCTGTGCTCCAACTAATGAAGGCAATATACAATATACCTTCCTGACCAACTCTTCCACTTGTCCAGTCACCTCCAGGGGTATTTGGACCTGTCCATTAGGGTCTGTTTGTTTCTCACAGCAGAGGTATTTAAACTAAGGGCACAGGTTTAAAGTAAGAGTAGAAGGTTTAGAAGGGAAAAGAGGGATCAGAGGGTAGATGAAATCTGATACATATCATCCAGGAGGTTGGAGCCAGCAGAGACTCTCAACATCTTAAGAAGATCAAGAAGAGGGGTTTCCAACCTTTTCCTGCCATTAACGAGGGGTCTGGGGACCCCAGGTTGGGAACTCCTGATCTAAACAAACACCCATATCATCAAAACAGAGAATGCTGCAAGCCAAATACCAGGAAATGAGATTGGCATGGATGTACACTCCATTTTTGACATGGACCTGGTGGGCCAAAGAACCTGTTTTTACACAGCATGATTCCACAACTCATGAACTTGCATCTCTAGCTGCAAAATATCATTGATCTGAAATCCCAAACATTTAAAGCCTTTTACTAAGCTTTAAAATCACAGAACAGTAAACTTTAAAAAAATCAACCATAAGATATTGGAACAGAATTAAGCCAATCAGCCCATCGATCCTGCTCTGCCATTTGATCATGGTTGATTTATTATCCCTCTCAACCTCATTCTCCTGCCTTCTCCCTGTAATCTTTAACACCTTACTAAACAAGACCTTACTAACCTCAGCTTTAAATATACTCAATGACTTAACCATCTGTGGCAATGAATTCCACAGATTCACCACTCTCTGGCTACAGAAATTCCTCCTTATCTCTGTTCTTCTGAGGCTGCGGCCTCTGGTCTTAGACTCTACAACTATTGGAAACATTCTCTCCCATATACACTCTATCAAAGCCTTTCAATAAGACCATAAGATATAGGAGCAGAATTAGGCCACTTGGCCCATCGAGTCTGCTCCGCCATTTCATCATGGCTGATCTATTTCCCTGTCAGCCTCAGTCTCCTGCCTTCTCCCCATATCCCTTCATGCCTTGACTAATCAAGAATCTTTCAACTTCTGCTTTATATTTCCACAATATACTCCACAGCCACCTGTGGCAACAAATTCCACAGATTCACCACTCTCTGGCTAAAGAAATTCCTCCTCATCTTCATTCATTTTCAACCTCTCAATGCCACTGGTGAAAGTTCCCACTTGCTTTAAAAAGGCAACAATTATACCAGTGCCCAAGAAGAATAATGTGAGCTGCCTAAATGACTATCGCTTGGTAGCACTCACATCGACAGTGATGAAATGCTTTGAGAGGTTGGTCATGACTAGACTGAACTACTGCCTCAGCAAGGACCTGGACCCACTGCAATTTGCCTATCGTCACAATAGGTCAATGGCAGACACAATCTCAATGGCTCTCCACACAGCTTTAGACCACCTGGACAACACAAACACCTATGTCAGGCTGGTATTCTCTATATACCCATGACTGTGTGGCTAGGCATAGCTCAAATACCATCTATAAATTTGGTGATGATACAACCATTGTTGGTAGAATCTCAGGCGGTGATGAGAAGGCGTACAGGAGTGAGATAATTCCAACTAGTGGAGTGGAGTCACAGCAACAACCTGTCACTCAACGTCAGTACGATGAAAGAGCTGATTGTGGACTTCAGGAAGGGTAAGACTAAGGAGCACATACCAATCCTTATAGAGATCAGAAGTGGAGAGAGTGAGCAGATTCAAGTTCCTGGGTGTCAAGATCTCTGAGGATCTAACCTGGTCCCAACATATCGACGTAGTTATAAAGGAGGCAGGACAGCAGCTATAGTTCATTAAGAGTTTGAAGAAATTTGGCATGTCAACAAATACACTCAAATACTTCTATAGTTGTACCGTGGAGAGCATTCTGACAGGCTGCATCACTGTCTGGTATGGGGGTGGGCAGGGGGGCTACTGCACAGGACCGAAAAAAGCCGCAGAGGGTTGTAAATCTAGTCAGCTCCATCTTGGGTACTAGCCTACAAAGTACCCAGAACATCCTCAGAAAGGCAGTGTCCGTTATTAAGGACCTCCAGCATCCAGGGCATGCCCTTTTCTCACTGTTACCAACAGATGGGAGATACAGCAGCCTGACGGCACGCACTCAGCGATTCAGGAACAGCTTCTTCCCCTCTGCCATCCAATTCCTAAATGGCCATTGAACCCTTGGACACTACCTCACTTTTTTAATATACAGTATTTCTGATTTTGCACATTTTAATCTATTCAATATACACATACTGTAATTGATTTACTTATTTATTATTAGTTTATTTATTTTTTTTCTCTTCTATATTATGTATTGCATTGAACTGCTGCTAAGTTAACAAATTGCAGGTCACATGCTGTTGATAATAAAGCTGATTCTGATTCTAAATGGAGGTCTCTCTATTCTGAGGCTGTGTCTTCTGGTCTTAGACTCCCCCACCATTGGAAACATCCTCTCCACACCCACTCTATGGAAGCCTTGCATCATTGGATAGGTTTCAATGATATCACCCTCATTTTTCTGAATTCCAGTGAGTACAGGCCCAGAGCCAACATACATTCCTCAGATGATAAAAGAATATTCGGTAGTTTTCATACTCCCGACAAGTGTCAACCTATTAAAATTAAGTAATTTCACTTTTTGTGTTAAACCAGCTCCTTCTCAGTTAAACCAATGGGTGACTGTTTTAATTAAAAATAGAATGATTTGAAAATACTATGTCATAAGTGTTACAACCCATCGTTTCAATATTAGATTAAAAAAGGTATACAATTAAAAGCAAAATCTGTAGCATAGGCAAGACCACATTTTTTTTTAGATAACATTTCACATTTCCATTTTAAAATTAGTAGAAGTTGCTTAGGAACGGATGGGGATTTTTTGGCACATAATCAGGCGAAAATAAAGCATTCGGTACTGGCATTTTGATATCTACACATTGCAACATCATTATAGCGCATTTCTGCCAATGCAAAAGGGCAGGGCAGATTGACCAGGCAATTGAATTCTTTTTAGCAGTCGGCTTTGGTGCAGTAACATCGACAACACTGACCATTCCAGAATAAAGCACGGTTTAATTTGGAGAACTCGCGCTTTTTTTTTGTTGGCGAGTGGACGTGTCTACACACCTCTGCTCTCAGCACGAAGGATGCCTTTCCTCTGCAAAACGAAAGTGGAGCCGTTCACTAAACTGGACAGCACGGCGATGGCAAGCCCCGTGCGAGCAGCGGCATTCTGCTCCATTAAGGACAAGTATCGATCCAGAGAGACACTCCCAGATCAACCCAGCCAACATTCAACGAGCTCTCTGAATTCCCACCCTTTTAAAAGCCAGCTGGCGTAGAATAGTTTTAATAACGTTAAATGCGTTTAAGTTTCAACCTGTTAGAAATATTAATCATCAGGGTTTCCCCCCCCCCACCAGAAGCAACTGCTTCCGCATCCTGCTCCTTTCCGCGCACGCGCAGTAGAGAAGTGTACAATTAATTGCGAAGTCTTTTCGAGAGATTCCTCTCCTTCTGGGCAGGGACGGCCCAGCGCTGCCTGACCGTGCTGCAAGTACCAGGAGGCAAATTTTGATGTTGATTTTGCCAATAAATATTTTACGCTAGGATAATCAATAATCAGATTTGCCTCACTTTTTAAATGAAAAAATATGACATTGGGGTTAAGTCACTTTGATAACAGAAAATTACACGCCACTCTCTTGCAAGTTGTGACCAATTAAGTGTTTTCCCAAAGGAACAAGAGAAACCGTATTACTAATTAGTTCTCTAATCTTTTAAAAATCTGAGGTTGGACAAACTTGTTCAGAGTTTTGGAGGTTTAAGGGGAGACCTGATAAAAGTTAATAAAATCATGTCTTCTTCAGTGTGGAAATGTTGCATTTTTTAATATATCAAAATAAACTTTATTAGAGTCATTGAGAAGCACAGCACTGGAATAGGCTCTTCGGCCCATCTAGTCCATCCTGTAAACATTTAAACTGTCCACCACCAATGACCTGCACCGGGGACCACAGCACTACCATCCATGTACCTGTCCAAACTTCCCGAATGTTAAAATCGAGCTCCCATGCACCACTTTTGCTAACAACTCATCCCACACTCTCATGACCCTCTGAGTGAATAAGTTTCCCCGCATATCCCCCTTAAACTTTTCACCTTTCACCCATGACCTCTGGTTGTAGTTCCAACCAAGCTCAGTGGAAAGAACCTGCTTTCATTTACCCTAACTGTACCCCTCAAAATTTTGTCTACCTCTATAAAATCTCCTCTCAATCTTCTATGCTCTCAGGAATAAAGTCCTAACATATTCAGTCTTTCCTTATTGCTTAGGTCCTCCAGAGCCGGCAACATCCTTGTAAATGTTCTCTATACTCTTCCAAACTTGTTAACATCTTTCCTGTAGCTAGGAAATTGCACACAATACTCCAGACTGGGCCTCACCAATGTCTTATACTCAATACAGACAGACATACTTTATTGATCCCGAGGGAAATTGGGTTTCGTTACAGCCGCACCAACCAAGAATAGTGAAGAAATATAGCAATATAAAACCATAAATAATTAAATAATAATAAGTTAATTCTGCCAAGTGGAAATAAGTCCAGGACCAGCCTACTGGCTCAGGGTGTCTGACACTCCAAGGGAGGAGTTGTAAAGTTTGATGGCCACAGGTAGGAATGACTTCCTATGACGCTCAGTGTTACATCTCGGTGGAATGAGTCTCTGGCTGAATGTACTCCTGTGCCTAACCTGTGCCAATACGTTGATTTCTGAAGGCCAATGTGCCAAAAGCTTTCTTTACTACTACATCTACCTGTGACACCACTTTCAACAAATTATGGACCTGTATTCCCACATTCATTTGTTCTACCACACTCCTCAGTGCCCTACCGTTCATTGTGTAAGACTTGCTCTTGTTAGTCCTACTGAAGTGTAGCACCTCACACTTATCTGCATTAAATTCCATCTGCCGTTTTTCCAGAAATGCAGATCCCTCTGCAAGCCATACCATGATAGCCTTCCTTGCTGGCCACTATAGCCCTAATTTTGGTGCCATCCACAAATTTGCTGATCCAATTAACCACAGTATCATCCAGATCATTGACATAAATGACAAACAACAACAGACCCAACACCGATCCCTGTGTCACAGTGCTCCAGTCAGAGGGGCACCCCTCTACTACCACTCTTTGGCTTTTCCCACAAAGCCAATGTCTAATGCAATTTCACTACCTTTTTTCATAGTAAAAAAAATTACAAGAATAAGCCAGCAATGCCTTTTTATTCTTACGTTTGCAGTCAATGCATTAAGTAGTGTTTTATTGCATTCCAAAGTTTCAAAGTGCATTTATTATCAAAGTATGTATGCAGTATACAACTCTGAGATTTGCCTTCCCACAGTCACAAAACAAAAACTGTTGACCCTGTTCAAAGAAAAACATCAAACACCCAACATGTAAAAAAATCAAACTGTGCAAATGCCAAAAAAGGATTGAAAGACACAGAATATAAAACACCAAACTGCAAAAGTCATCGCAAGTGTCCAGGAGTATTCGATCCAGCTCAGTTCAGCCCAACCCAGTACCGTGTCTTTGTTGGTAACAGACTGCAGAGCCAGTCTGCTGTGATCATAATCACACAAAACAGCAATAAAGAAAGGAGCAACCGGAAGCCAGAAACACCTCATAACCACAGCATCCAACCCACAAACCACGTCGATCGAACTTTGCCCACAGAGAGATTGTTCATACACTGGCACCTTCCTCCAGCAGCAGTGAGCAAGAGGGCAGAGAGAGACCAGACACACGCAGATACCTTCCTCCGGCAGCAGTGAACAAGAGAGTGGGACTGCTCACCCACAGGTAGTTGGCGCTGAACACCTGCCTGCCTTTCGCTCTCATCCTTGTTGATTTCAATCTTCCCCGATGCTTTAATTGGTTAGATTGAGGAGAAATGGGATCAATCATGGGCTTGTGCCCCATCTCCAAGCCTCATGACCTCTAGGCCTCACACTTTATTTGATACCTCAGCGAGCTCACTCGGAGATTGCAAAGCACCAGATTGCTCAATTGGCCCAAAAGTACTTGAAGTACGGTGGTCAGTTCTGGTCATCCCATTGCAGGAAGGATGTGGAAACCATAGAAAGGGTGCTGAGGAGATGTGCAAGGATGTTGCCTGGATTGGAGAGCAAGCCTTATGAGAATACGTTGAGTGAACTTGGCCTTTTCTCCTCAGAGCAATGGAGGATGAGAGGTGACCTGATAGAGGTATAAGATGGCGAGAGGCATTGATTGTATGGATAGTCAGAGGCTTTTTCCCAGGGCTGAAATGGCTAACATGAGGGGGCATAGTTTTAAGATACTTGGAAGTAGGTATAGGGGGTGATGTCAGAGGTAAGTTTTTCAAACAGAGAGTGGTGGGTGCGTGGAATTCATTGCCAGCAAAGGTGGTAGAGATGGATTCAATAGGGTCTTTTAAGACTCTTAGATAGGTACGTGGAGCTTATGTGGTAGGGAAATTCTAGGCAGTTTCTAGAGTAGGTTGCATGGCCGACATAACATCATGGGCCGAAGGGCCTGTAATATGCTGTAGATTTCTATGTTGCTATGTCTTAGCATACCACAAAAATGTGGATCACGGACTTCAACAGAACCACATTTGAAAAAGAAAGAATAAGTAAAAGAAGCGAAAAAAGGAGTTTCTGAAGGATGTTGCACTTGGTTGCTTTGTTCACTGACACCATTATAAACCATGATCTGCGGTGCTACACTACTACAATAACTGAGGGGCTTCCTCACCCAATCTGGCCCCTCATTCCCCCGTAGTGTATGAACCCTGTACTGTGGTTCTGCTGGACAGTATAGCTCTTAGCCAGGGGTTCTCAACCTTTTCTGTGCCATGGACTAATACCATGAAGCAAGGGGTCTGTGGACTCCCAGCTGGGAACCCCCGTGAGACAAGTTTTTAGCAGAGAGAGTGGCAGGTGCCTGACATTGGCTGCCAGGGCTGGTGGGGAAAGTAGATACCATTCAGGAGGAACTTAAGGCAGACACATGGAGATGCAGGGAATGGAGGGATATGGATCCTGTGCAGCTGGTAAGCTTAGTTCAGTCTGGCTTCACGGTTGGCACAGATATTGTGGGTTGAAGAGCCTGCACTTGTGCTGTAATGTTCTGTTAGGATTGGTCTATTATTGTCATGTGTACTGAACTACAGTAAAAAGCCTTGGTTTGTTTGCTCTGTGTTTTATCTACTACTTACAAAAAGATTTACTGTACGCCAACATACAAAATATTCTTTTACAGTTTTAGAGCACAGAACATTACTGTACAGTTCAGGTCCTTTGGCCCATGAATCATATGTGCTGTGTTATATGGCGTGGGTAATCATGGTCTTGACGTGATTGTTCTTGGCAAATTTTTCAATAGAACTAGTTTGCCATTCCCTTCTTCTGGGCCGTGTCTGTACAAGATGGGTGACCCCAACCATTATCAAGACTCTTCAGAGATTGTCCGCCTGGCATCAGTGGTCGCATAACCAGGCCTTGTGATATGTACCAGCTGCTCAAACGACCATCCACCACCTGCTCTTATGGCTTCACATGACCTGATCAGGGAGGGGGGTGCTAAACAGATGCTACACCTTGACTAAGGGTGAAACTGCCCAAGGCTGACCCAGAGGAAAGAGGCATCTTATACCTCCTTTGGAGGAGACGTATCTGATGCACCATCAATAACTCTCTGAGACGGGAGGCGAGATATCGGCTTTTATTGACTGGAAGAAAGAACAAGCAGCAATTGACCACCATGCTACATCCTGGAGACTGAGAGGCAGGGCTCAGGCCCCAATCGCCTTTATACCGGGGTCTGTGGGAGGAGCCACAGGAGCAGTCAGCGGGGGGGCGTGTCCAGGCAGGTATAAGTTCACCACAGTATCTCTACCCCGCCGCCCACATGATGTTGCGCCAACCTTTCAACTGACTTGAAGATCAATCTAACACCTCCCTGCTAGCCCTCCATTTTTCCATCATCTATATGGCTATCCAGGAGTTTCTTAAAAGCCTCTAATGTATCTGTCTCGACAACCATTCATCGCAGGGCGTTCAATGCACCCAACCACTCTCTGTGTAACAAACTTGCCTCTGACATCATCTCTAAACTTTCCTCCTTAAAAGTACACCCCTTGTATTAGACATATGGTGAAGTATTTCTTCTAGAATAGAATGCAGACTCTAAATGTGTAATTATTAACTCAAGTAAGGTATAAAACAAATCTTGAAATATTCTGAAAGATGGATTCCACATATTATGTAGAGAATACTCATGTTAAAAATTGTTACTGTCCCATTTGTCATCTTTGACACATCAAAATAGTTGTGGCACAAATGTAGATGTCAATATTTCTTTGTACAATTCCAAGAAGAGCAGGAAGTTATGAAATCAACATTTCCTTTCAGGCCAGCTCCTTAAAACATGGTTGACATGTCACTGATGATGTCTGCAGTGGTTCAAGCTGTGGTGTTCCCACAGAATCATGAGTTCAGTTCCATGACGGAAACTTGAGCACGAGATTGAAGACTGATTGCAGGACTGCACTGTTGGAAGGCTGTATTGTCAGGCAGGCTGTTCTTCAGTTGACACATTTTTCTGCTCTTAATTGCATGTAAAGAATTGTGATTTTGACAAAGCAGGAGAATTACCTTTGGTGTCCTGGCCAGTAATTAATCTTTAGTTAGTGGTTATAAGACCAAAATATCTAAAACTCTGACAAACTTCTATAGATGTGTGGTGGAGAGTATACTGACTGGCTGCATCATAGCCTGGTATGGAAACATCAATTCCCTTGAATGGAAATTCCTACAGAAAGTAGTGGACATGGCCCAGTCCATTATGGGTAAAGTCCTTCCCACCATTGAGCACATTGAACCTTGAACTGGCGTGGTGTTGCTGAAAAGTTGCATCCATCATCAGAGACCTCACCATCCAGGACATGCTCTCTTCTTGCTGCTGTCATCAAGAAGGTACAGAAGCCTCAAGACTCATCCAACCAGGTTCAAGAACAGTTATCATCCCTCAGCCATCAGGCTCTTGAACCAAAGGGGATAATTTCACTCAACTTCACTATTATTGAAATATTCCCACAACCCATGGACTCACTTTTAAGGGCTCTTCATCTCATGTTCTCGATATTTATTTCTTATTATTATTTCTTTTCATTTTGTATTTGCACAGTTTGTTTTCTTTTGCACACTGGTTGAACATCCAAGTTGATGTGGTCTTTCATTGATTCCATTGTAGCTATTATTCTATTATGGAGTATGCCCACAAGAAAATGAATCTCAGTGTTGGATGTGGAGACATATACGTACTTTGATAATAAATTAACTTTGAACATTGAACTAAAATGTTTTTCTCTGCTTATGATCACAGGTTGTTTGTTGGACTTGTGCAGAATGGCTGCTGCATTTTCCTACATTATAAAGTCAAAGATACGTTTATTGTGATAAGCCCAATTAGATGTTTGCAAAGGTGCAATGACAAACTTATTTGTAGCATCATTGGAGCCACATAGCATCAGATAAGCAGTATTCACAAAGGAGACACTAATTAAACGTAACAGTAGATAAACGGTATACTGGTAAGGAAGTGTTTCCAGCACCAATAAAAATTGGTTAAATCAATAATGTCAAGGATATGACTGTATCAAAAAGAAATATAAGATATTTTAAGTTTCAATAAGTACATTATTGCACTAAAGTGCCTTTGAATATCCTCGACATGATTGATATTATAGTACTGTAAGGATATTGGAAGCATGTGACATTGCTGACATGTTTTATCAATAATAGAGACATAAGAGACTGCAGATGCTGGAATCTGGAGCGAAAACAAGCTCCCAGAAGAACTCAGCTGGTCAGGCAGCATCTATAGAGGGAAATGCGGAATTGACATATCAAGTTCAGACTCATCATCAGCAGAGTACAGATACAGAGTCTTGACTTAAAATCATATCTATCCATTTCCCACCACAGAATCTGTCTGACCTACTGAGTTACTCCAACCTCCCAGATTTTTACCCACAATGCACCATTCTCTGTAAACTCTAGAGACTTTTATCCCAGGAGATTGGCAGCTTCTGAGATAATTAAACCTCCCCATGTGGCACCAACAATCATTCCATGGTCAAGGTTACTTGGATCACATTTCCTTCCCATTCTGATGTTTGGTCTGAACAACAACCTCTTGACCATGACTGCATGCTTTGAAGGAAGGTCAGCGAGCCTGTTTAAAGATAACATCAAAATCAAAACCTAACTGAGATGCCTATTATAGGTTGGGGTGGTCTACAAGACTGTAAAAGCCATAGGTTGCCTATCACCCAGGCCATGCTCTTTTCTCACTGCTGGCATCAGGTAGAAGATACGGGTGCCCCAGGACTTGCACACCAGGTTCTAGAACAGTTACTATCCCTCAACCATCAGGCTCTTGAACAAAAGGGGTTAACTGCACTCATTCTACTTCTGGTGTTCCCACAACTGATGGTCTCATTTTAAGGACTCTTTACCTTGTTATTTCATTCTCGTTATTTATAGCTATTTATTTATATTTGCATTTGCACAGTTTGTTGTTCTTTGATCCTGTTTGCAGTTACTGTTCTATAGATTTGCTAAGTATGCCCACAGGAAGAAGAATCTCTGGGTTGTATGAGGTGACTTGTATGTACTCTGATAATAAATTGTACTTCAAACTTTTGAACTTTGATAATTATCCTGTGACTTGGGGCATTAAAACAGTAAGTGGATGATGAATAAAGAAATACTTGACAATACCTTAGAAAAATTGCAGCAGAAAAAGATACAGGTGTCTAGTTCAGGTCTTCAAAGTACTTCATTTATCAGATAGTGTTTATGAATCAGGAACTTGGAAACCCTAATAAATTAATAGGGAATTCAATATGAAACTTCTAAAACCAGTGAAAAGTTAGCTCATGTTATCAGGATGATATACATCTGTCTTTCATTCTGTCCTTGGCCCATCATCGCCACCATCGTGCAAGTGCCAAAGCATTCCACTGAATGACTTCCACCCAGTGGCACTCACTCCCATCATTGCAAAGTGCTTTGAGAGACTGGTTCTATCACAGCTGAAATTCTGTCTGCCCACTACCCTAGACCCCCATCAATTTGACTATTGCACCAACAGGTCAACAGAGGACGCCATTTCCATGGCACTTCACTCTGGATAGCCCCAACTCTTACGTCAGAATGCTGTTCATTGACTTTAGGTTGGCATTCAATACTGTGATCCCCTCCAAGCTGATCGCCAAACTTCGCCAGCTTAGTATCAGCTCATCCCTCTGCAATTAGACCTTGGACTTTCTGACTAACAGACCCCAATCTGTTAAGTTAGACAACCTCTCCTCCTCCACTCTCATCCTGAACACCAGCGTACCTCAAGGCTGTGTGCTGAGCCCTCTTCTGTACTCCTTTTTCACCTATGACTGCATTCCTGTTCATGGTTCTAGCTCCATAATTAAGCTCGCAGACGACACCACGGTGGTTGGCCTGATCAGAGGGGATGACGAGATGGCCTACAGGGATGAGGTCCAGCACCTGGACGCGCGGTGTGCTGACAACAACCTGGCCCTTAACACCCAGAAGACCAAGGAGATCATTGTGGACATCAGGAGTGCTAGGAGCCACACTCACGTCCCCATCTACATCAATGGAAATGTAGTGAAGATATATCAAGCTTCAAATTCCTTGGTGTCCACATTTCCGAAAATCTCGGAACAAAAAGCCGCAACAGAGCCTTTATTTCCTGAGGAGCATCAAGAAAGCTCAGCTCTGTCCCAGGATACTGACGGACTTTTAACGCTGTACCATTGAGAGCATACTCACCGACTGTATCTCAGTGAGATATGGCAATTGTCCTGTATCAGACTGCAAAGCACTCCAGTGTGTGGTGAAAACTGCCCAACGGATTATCAGCACCCAATTGCCCACCATTGAGAATATCTACCATAAACACTGCCTGGGCAGGGCAAAAAGCATTATCAAGGATGCATCCCACCCTAACCATGGACTTTTTACTCTCCTCCCATCCGGTAGGCACTATAGGAGCCTCTGCTCTCGCACCAGCAGGCTCAGGAAGAGCTTCTTCCCTGAGGCTGTGACCCTGCTGAACCTCACATCACAGCACTAAGCTATTGTACTGTCTCAGTAATTTTATATTTGTGTGCTATAGCACTTACTTTTTATTCGCAGTTATTTTGTAAATAACACTATTCTTTGCATTTCTGGTTAGATGCTAACTGCATTTCATTGGCTTTGTATCTGTACTTGGCACAATGACAATAAAGTTGAATCTAATCTAATAATCTGCTGTAGTTATAATAGACAATTGATAGGGGGGCAGAAAAGAAGGAACAACAGTTCACTGTGGGGAAATGCCATGTTCAAGACTGGATGAATTTAGTGAATGTGGGCTTCTGGAAAGTGATTATTAATAGATGCTGTCGTAAAAATAATACATTGAAAAGAGAAGTTCAAAAACTATAAAATATGTGCTGCAAACTTTGTAAAGTTGTGTAGTTCCTCAAAGTGAGAGACAGCTTCTCCATTGGCTGAGCTTGAATAAAATCTTTGGTTGCTTAAACCTCCCTGCAACATATGAGGGGTGATTGATAAGTTCGTGGCCTAAGGTAGAAGGAGTCAATTTTGGAAAACCTAGCACATTTATTTTTCAATATAGTCCCCTCCTACATTTATGCACTTAGTCCAGCGGTTGTTGGACCTCCAAAATGTGTCCACAGCAGGGGTGATTGATAAGTTCATTGTCTAAAGTAGAGGAGATGAGGAGATAGACCTCAGTATGTGCGGCTGGGAGACTGTAGGTCTGACACGGTGGTCAGCAGCACAGAAGCGCCGCAGGGAACCGTACTCTCTCCGGTCCTGTTCACCCTGTACACATCAGACTTCCAATATAACTCGGAGTCCTGCCATGTGCAGAAGTTCGCTGATGACACGGCCATAGTGGGGTGTGTCAGGAATGGACAAGAGGAGGAGTATAGGAAACTGATACAGGACTTTGTGATATGGTGCAACTCAAACTACCTGCGTCTCAATATCACCAAGACCAAGGAGATGGTGGTGGACTTTAGGAGATCTAGGCCTCATATGGAGCCAGTGATCATTAATGGAGAATGTGTGGAGCAGGTTAAGACCTACAAGTATCTGGGAGTACAGTTAGACGAGAAGCTAGACTGGACTGCCAACACAGATGCCTTGTGCAGGAAGGCACAGAGTCGACTGTACTTCCTTAGAAGGTTGGCGTCATTCAATGTCTGTAGTGAGATGCTGAAGATGTTCTATAGGTCAGTTGTGGAGAGCGCCCTCTTCTTTGTGGTGGCGTGTTGGGGAGGAAGCATTAAGAAGAGGGACGCCTCACGTCTTAATAAGCTGGTAAGGAAGGCGGGCTCTGTCGTGGGCAAAGTACTGGAGAGTTTAACATCGGTAGCTGAGCGAAGGGCGCTGAGTAGGCTATGGTCAATTATGGAAAACTCTGAACATCCTCTACATAGCACCATCCAGAGACAGAGAAGCAGTTTCAGCGACAGGTTACTATCGATGCAATGCTCCTCAGACAGGATGAAGAGGTCAATACTCCCCAATGCCATTAGGCTTTACAATTCAACCGCCAGGACTTAAGAACTTTTTAAAAGCTATTATTAATGCTTTTTGAGATAGTGATTTAGATGCATATCATATTTTTTACTGAGTTAAGTATTGTATGTAATTAGTTTTGCTACAACAAGTGTATGGGACATTGGAAAAAAAAGTTGAATTTCCCCATGGGGATGAATAAAGTATCTATCTATCTATCTATCTATCTTATACAGCTCTTGTTACATGCACATGCAATTCAACTCTGAGTGATGATACTTGGTTAATAACCCATCAGGGGTGACTGATAATTTTGTGGCCTAAGGTAGAAGGAGATGAGTTATTAACTTCAAACTTTCTGCATAATCAAAGAGTTGACCTGCATGTGCACATAATGAGAGCTGTATAACTCATCGCCTTCTACCTTAGGCCACAAACTTATCAATCACCCATCTGTGGACACTTTCTGGAGATCCAAGGTCCGTATGTTCCATGACCGCTGGACTAAGTGTGTAAATGTAGGAGGGGACTATGTTGAAAAATAAATGTGCTAGTTTTTCTAACATTGACTCCTTCTACCTTAGGCCACGAACTTATCAATCACCCTTTGTAAGGGACAGATGATTATGTAAATTGTTCAACCTCATAACTTAAACAAATAGCACAGATGCACATAAGGAAAAGCCAGACCATGAGATATAGGAGCAGAATTAGTCCATTTGGCTTGTTATCTGTTCTGTCTTTCAGTAATGGCTGTATTTTTTAACAAAATATTCCCAGCCTTTTCCCTGTAACCCTTAAATCCATTACTGATCAAGAACCAATCAACCTCGGCTTTAAGTGCATCCTTTGCCATGGCCTCCACCACCCTTTGTGGCAATGAATTTTACAAGGATGTTGCCTGGATTGGGGAGCATGCCTTATGAAAACAGATTGAGTGAACTCGGCCTTTTCTCCTTGGAGCGACAGAGGATGATAGTTGACCTGATAGAGGTGTATAAGATGATGAGAAGCATTGATTGTGTGGATAGTCAGAGGCTTTTTCCCAGGGCTGAAATGGCTGCCACAAGAGGGCACAGGTTTAAGGTGGTTGGGAGTAGGTACAGAGGAGATGTCAGGGGTAAGTTTTTTACGCAGAGAGTGGTGAGTGCATGGAATGGGCTGCCGGCAACAGTGGTGGGGCGGATACGAGAGGGTCCTTTAAGAGATTTTTGGATAGGTACATGGAGCTTAGCAAAGTAGAGGGCTATGGGTAACCCTAGTAATTTCTAAGGTAGGGACATGTTGAGCACAACTTTGTGGGCCGAAGGACCTGTATTGTGCTGTAGGTTTCTTTTAGTATATAACGCCAGTTTTTTAGTATTTGGTATGTCTCAAAGAGATCCCTTCTCATCCTTCTGAACTCCATCAAGTCAAGCTCCAGTGATATGGGAGAACAAGGTTTATTGGCGGGCTAGGATGAAGTAGGAGTTTCCCATAACGAATGAAGGCTGGTTGGACCAGTCGGGGCTAAAGACCTGTTGCCATGTTGTAACTCTGCAATATTTCATTAACATGCAATTATCTGGTTGGCATTAATCCTACAGAGTCAATGATAGCCAGCATTGAAAGGAAATTAAGAAGCATATAAAATGTGACGGATGCTTCCTACTTGTTAAATATCTTAAGTCCTGTCCATTCATGCTCTTTTCCTTTCCAGATGCCACAATGTTTCCCCGTATTAGGGGGCCTACTGATGAGTAACAGATACAATTAGTTACAAGCACTTTATGAGGGAATGACTATGAGGTGAGACAAATGATGCTGATTTTAAACGATCAGAAAATGACCAGAATTGGTCATTCTATCAAGTCGATTACTGTGGACAAGTTGGGTGGAGGGTCCTATTTCTCTGCTGAGCAACCAGATGAATCTATATGAATGAAACAGCTTAAAAATTGTCATCTTCTTTAGTATTTTAGGAGAGGATATCCTGCTTATGTTGCTGACTGTATCCCAAACTTACATGCTATATAACGTGGGTGCTCCAGAAGTAGAGATCCCTAAGGAGGTAGAGGTGCTATCGTGCCTCCTTCATAATTGCACTTATCTGCTAGGCCCAGGACAAGCCCTCTGAACTGATAATACCGAGGAATTTAAAGTTGCTGTTCCTCTCCACCTCTGATCCCCCAATGAGGACGGGCTCATGGACCCTCTGGTTTCCTCCTCCTGAAGTCAAAAATCAATTCCTTGGTCTTGCTGACGTTGAGTAAGAAGTTGTTGTTCTGGCACCACTCAGCCAGATTTTCAATCTCCCTCCTACATGCTGATTTGGTCTACGATAGCAAACTTGAATATGGTAGCAGAGCTGTCATAGATTGTGGAGGAGATGTTGTTGCCACTCTGAACTGACCAGGATCTGCAAGTGAAGAAATCGAGGATCCGGTTGACAAGGAGACATTGACGCCAAGGTCTTGAAGCTTATTGATTAGTTTTGATGGGATAATGGTACTGATTGCTGAGATGTAGTCAATAAAGAGCATCCTGATGTATACATCTTTGCTGTCCAGATGTTCCAGGGTTGAGTGAAGAGCCAATGAGATTGTATCTGCTGTGGACCTGTTGTGCCGGTAAACAAATTAGAGCGGATCCATGTCATATCTTAGGCAGGTGTTGGTATGCTTCATCACCAACCTCTCAAAGCACTTCATCACTGTGGATGTGAGCTGGGCTGAAAGGCCTTCCTTAACCCTGTGAACCTATACTGTATAAATAAAACAATGGTAAAATTGCCAGTAATTTAGGAGAGGGTGTCCTGTTAAAATTAAACAGCTTAAGAAATATATTCACAGCCATTTAAATTCAGAATGGTATGAAGTATACTTGATACTGCAGTTTTCTGCATGGTGACTTGTGGAGAACTGCTGAGGAGAGGCCGCTAGAACGGCAGGAAAATCTGTCACCCTAGGCTGGTCAACCACACTTCCTAACAGGCCAACAGCAACTGCATGTGGCCACGGAACCTGCACACTTCGCCGCTGTGGAGGCGTCTGGTGATTTTCCAGGATGCTGCTCCATCACATCGTTCACGATACAACCTTAAAATTGTTCCTTATTGAATCAGAATCAGGTTTATTGCCACGGACACATCTGTTGTTTTGTGGCTGCAATGCAATGAAATAAATAAAAATAATATAAATTACAATAAAAATATAAATAAGTAGTGCAAAAAGAGAACAAAAATAGTGAGGAGGTGTTCATGGTTCATTGCCCATTCAGAAATCTGCCGGCAGAGGGGAAGAAGCAGTTTCTTAAATAGTGAGTGTGTGTCTTCAGGTTTTTGTACTTCCTCTTTGATGGTAGTAATGAGAAAACGTGAAGAGAGCATGTTCTGGTGTTAGGGATCCTTAATTGTGGATGCTATCTCTTTAAGGCATCACCTTTTGACGATGTCCTTGATGCTGTGGAGGCGGGTGCCCATTATGAGCTGGCTGATGTTAGAGCCCTCTGCAGCTTTTTCCAATCCTGAGCAGTGGTCCCTCCATACCAGATGATAACTCAGCCAGTTAGAACGCTCACCACGGGTACATCTGTAGAAATTTTTTAGTCTTTGGTGACGTACCAAATCTCTTCAAACTCCAAATGAAATATAGGTGCTGTTGTACCTTCTTTGTGACTGCATCAATATGTTGGACCCAGGATAGATCTTCAGAGATGTTGACACTCAGGAATTTGAAACCGCTCATTCATTCCACCACTGATCCCTCAATGAGGACTAGAGTGTGTTCACTCCACTTCTTCTTTCTGAATTCATCAATTCTTTGATCTTACTTACCTTGAGTGCAAAATGGATATGACAGATTTCAGTCCAACCTAAAATGTGACTAATCCATTGTTTTAAAATATTATGAGAGGCATTGATCATGTGGATAGTCAGAGGCTTTTTCCCAGGGCTGAAATAGTTGCTACAAGAGGACACAGGTTTAAGGTGCTGGGGAGTAGGTACAGAGGAGATGTCAGGGGTACGTTTTTTATGCAGAGAGTGGTGAGTGCGTGGAATGGGCTGCCGGCAACGGTGGTGGAGGCGGATACGATAGGAACTTTTAAGAGGCATTTAGATAGGTACATGGAGGTTAGTAAAGTAGAGGACTATAGGTAAGCCTAGTAGTTTCTAAGGTAGGGACATGTTCCGCCCAACTTTGTGGGCCAAAGGGCCTGTATTGTGCTGTAGGTTTTTTATGTTTCTATTATAGATATTCCTTTAATATCTATAGTTACAATAGCAATGTTGGATAGGAAATAAGTACAGTTAGAGGAATCCTGGGAGTTTGTCCAGGAAATGGGACCTTGGGCCCAGTGGTTTGGTATTCCTTCTCTAAACCATTCTGACTCTCCAACTTCCTGTCTACGTCAACAGAGCAATCCCATTCCTCCAATATATTTTTCCCTATTCTCCCCACGTTCCCATGAAATCTCCCCCAGATTCAACCACCCATCTACAGCTGAGGTGTACACCAACAGCGTCTCTGCAAATTCCTCCAAGTTAATTTAGGAACTTCAGAGTTCAAAGTACCCTAGCAATCAGCACGTCACTAGGTTATGGGAGAGAACTGGGTCACCTGGAGCCAAAACCATGAGGTCACTGGAAGAATGTGGGAACTCCATGCAGACAACACATAAGCTCAACATGCCTTCCTGAAATCTCTAAGCACTTTGAAAATGATTCATTTCTTTTTGAAGTGAGCACTTCAAAAGATAAAGGACAATGTGACGGAAAGATCCCTTAATCAAAGTAAGAATGACTTAATTCAGTTTAATGATTTGAGAGATAAAAGTTGACTTCAAAAAATGGGCCAGATGAAAAACCATGAGGATTTCCAAACAATCGTATACCAAAGATCATAGATCAGTACAGCACAGGAATTGGTAGGAATGAGAAAATGTGAAGAGAGCACTTCTCCACTCTCTATATATTCATTTACCTCTGAATTCCTTTTTGCATCTGCTTCTACTACTATCACCTACCACTTTTTAACTCTTTTAAACTCTCTGTTTAAAAAAAGTTCTCTGCACATCTCCTTTAAATACTTTTTTGTTGAGAGCAGATCATGATCTCTTGTTGGGAAGTCTGCTGTTGTTTGGAGGCTGGTGGGTACTGACGCTTTTTGCTGAAATGGGTGGGCAAGGACAAGGCATTGATGCTTGTGTGGGGGAGGGGGAGAGGGGACTTCGGGGTTCTAACGCTTTTCTGTCATTCATTCTTTGCGGTTCTTCTGATTTTCGTGGATGTCTGTGAAGACAAGTATTTCAGGTTCTAAATTGTATACATTCTCTGATAATAAATGGTATCCACTGAGCATTCACCCTCTCAATGAGAATGATCTCAGGAATGAAAGGGAGGATGAGGAGGAATTTCTTTAGATGGAGGGTGGTGAATCTGTGGAGTTCATTGCCAACAAGGACAAGTCATTGGGTATATTTGCTGTGGAGGTTGATAGTTTCTTGATTATTCATCATCGTTTATGTACCGTGTTGCATGATGTGGGCAATCATGCTCTTTGACCATGATTGTTCTTGACAAATTTTTCTACAGAAGTAGTTGCCATTGTCTTCTTCTGGGCAGTGTCTTTACAAGACGGGTGACACCACCTATCATGAATAGCCTTCAGAGATTGTCTGCCTGGTGTCAGTGGTTGCATAACTAGGATTTGTGATATGCACCAGCTGCTCATATGTATATCCACCACCTGCTCCCATGGCTTCATGTGACCCTGATCAGATTTGGTGGAGGAGGGGAGCCTAAGCAGACTATCAGAGGGAAAAGAGCCCTATACGTCTTATGATATTTTTTTTATCTGACAGGATTGGAAAGGGTTGCAGAGGTTCCTCAGACCCAGACGAAACAGTTCCATGTGACTGAATTATTTCTGCTTCATAGAGTCACAGAAACATGCTCTTTGGTCCATCTAGTCTGTGCCAAACTAATAATCTGCCTAATCCCATTGACCTGCACCTGGACCAAAGCCCTCCATACCTCTTCTATCCATGTAACTAAACAAATTTCTCTTAAGTGTTGAAATTGAACCAGCATCCACCACTTTTGCTGGCAGCTTGTTCCACAATCACAGCTCCCTCTGAGTGAAGAAGTTCCCCTTCATGTTCCCCTTAAACAGTTCACCTTTTACCCTTAACCCATGACTTCTAGCTCTCATCTCACCCACCCTTGGAGGAAAAAGCCTATTTGCTTTTCCTCTATCCATACCCCTTATAGTTTTGTAGACCTCTATCAAAATATCCCTCATTCTCTTATGCTCAGGGGAATAAGGTCCTGTGTAAAGTCACAGGATTGGTGCAATGGCTTCTTCTGTTGGTAAGTTTGACAGGTGATTTTTCTGACCTCTACTCCTATCTGTACAGAGTGAGAATGAGAGCTAACTTTCAATTTCAAACAGTAGTAGGAGACTGACTAATTATGCACACTTCAGAACTTCCCCTGTATAATTTCATTTTGAAGCAAGATCACAGGACTGAAAGAGGAAGAAGTCTGCTAATAAATAGAAAATGCTTAGTATCAGTAGCTCACATGCCAGGACACCTCACCGTGCAATGAGCTGAGAGGATGCAGTCCTTAAAGACATATCTGGTTTTGGCCCGTGCGTTTTTTTGCGTTCTCTCAGTGAGGGCAACAGACAACAGCCTTCGAGAGCCTAGTGGAGATGGTTTGTCAAACTGTAGGAAACAGCAAAGCTTGACAGCTCTTGAGGTTCTGCCTGGAGGGGGCTGGGACAACCTGAGGAATCTTGACCGAGGTCGAGTAATGAACATCAGCTACTCACAGTGCAAGACCAGTGAGGATGGGAAATACTTTATCCCAGACCAGGTCTACGTGGTACCCCAGAAGCAGACCAGCTTGGATTTTGTGTCAGATATGATGAACAGCTGGATGGATTACAAAAGCACCACCAGTGCCTCAGTCAACTCTGAGGTGTCCTTCCTTTCTATCCTGAATGCAAAATTCTCCGCCAGTTTTGAGAGGATCAAGACCCATCAGGTGCGGGACAGCAGCACGACCACCAGAATCCAGGTGAGAAACTTAATGTACCAGGTCAAATCCATACCCGACTTCAAGCTGGATGCGGGCTTTAAGCAGCAACTGATTGAGATTGCCAACCACATTGAGAACAACCAGACCAGGGCTGCCGATTACTATGCCCAGTTACTTGTTCTGAACTATGGGACCCACGTGTTGACTGCTGTGGACGCCGGCGCTAGCCTGGTGCAGGTGGACCAGATCAGCTCCAGCTTTGTGTCCGACAGCTGGACCCAGAAGTCCAGCGTCAGTGCTTCGGCAGGAGTCACCTTCTTCCACACGGTGAACGTGGGCCTGAGCGGTCAAGTGGAGAGCACCGATCAGTTCACCAAGCATTACGTGGGCAACAGGACGCACTCGAGGATTGAGAGCCACGGCGGTGTGCCTTTCTACCCTGGAATCACCCTGCAGAAGTGGCAGCAGGAAATCACCAACCAGCTGGTGGCCATCGACAGGAGCGGGCAGCCCCTCGACTTCTTTGTCACCGCAGCCAACCTACCCGAGCTGCCAAAACCCACGGTGACCAAGCTCTCCCGGGCTATCAAGAGGGCCATCTATCTCTACTATGTCGTTAACGTCCACCCGGGCTGTGTGGATATCAAGTCACCCAACTTCAATTTCCAGGCCAACGTCGATGATGGCTCCTGTAAGGAGGTAGGCACCAATTTCACCTTTGGCGGTGTCTACCAGGAGTGTACCCCTGTGTCAGGACCGGGTGCTCAGTCGCTGTGTCAGTCCCTGGCCCAGAAGAATCCGCTGACAGGGGCTTTCAGCTGCCCTCCTGGTTACTCGGCCATTCACCTACACTCGGGCCAAAGGGAGGAGGGAGTCAGCCGGTACGAGTGTCACCGCCACTGCCACTCCTGTTGGATTTTTCTGGACTGCTGCAAGGACGTGTGTGGTGATGTTTATTACGTGAACAGAGCCGGCTTTAAGTCGTACTGGTGTGCAGCGATGCCCGGCACCACTGTGCCCCAGAACACTGGCTACCTCTTTGGCGGCCTCTACAGCTCCAAGTCCAGCAACCCGGTGACCCAGGGCCACTCGTGCCCCACGGCCTTCTACCCCCTGAAGCTCTTCCAGCATGTGCAGGTCTGTGTGAGTGAGGACTACGAGATGGGCTTCCGCTATTCGCTGCCCTTTGGCGGCTTCTTCAGTTGTGAGGCGGGCAACCCGCTGGCTGAGCCGGCTCGGAAACTGGACAAGGGCTCCACACATATGGGGGCCACTGCTTACCACAAGGGCTGTCCTGAAGGTTATAGCCAGCACCTGGCTAGTATCAGTGACAGCTGCCAGATCCTGTACTGTGTGAAGTCCGGCTCCTTTAATAATCTCAACCTGGCCCCTATCAACCTGCCCCCATTCTCACACCTTCCTCTGTTCACCACTGGCTCCACCAATACGGTGGTGGTCATGGCCAAGTACCAGGAGCCTTGGGTGAAGGACACAGCCACCAATCTGTGGAGAGTGGCCCCCATCTCGGATACCCGCAACTTGTTTGACACCAGTCATTCCAGAGGACCCGGGGTGGTAGCGGGCATCTCCATTACCATCACACTGGCCCTGATTGGCATAGTCGGCCTCACCTTCTATGCCAGGAAGCGCTGGAGGAAACGTGGGTACCAGGTAGTGGAACAGGAACCCCTGATGATTCCCACACCCAGCTCTGAGCAAGCAGAGAGCCAGGAGTCCTCTCTTTCCAACACCGAGGCCTGAGTCCCAGTGGATTCAGGCTAGCTCCTTGACCACAGCTGGGGTAAGGATCACCTAACCTTCCTACATTGACCCTTGGAATGGAACAAATCACTCAGCAGTATATACAAATAAATCTCAGGGTTTAATTGGAATTTAAATCTTGGTGAAGTGAAAAGGGCTGGGTTGTTTATTCACGGAAAAACAACCAGGGAGAGTAAAACGACTGGGTGGAATGTCTCAGGGCTGGGATGAGGAAAGTGAGATCAGACTACATTAGAAATTAAGGGATTGGGAAGGAAACTGAGGAGAGATATTAGACTGATGGCTATAGACCATTTTGGTCTAGACGAACACACATTAAATGGCCTGTTTCTAATTGGAAAGTATATGTGATTTGAACTGTAATTTCTCAAACCTATGATTAATGATGAATAAATGTCAAGATCTGTGGTGTTTTTGTAGCCCTTTGAACAACACAAAGAACCTTATTTCCTTATCTGCCCATCATCTCCCTCTGGTGTTCCTTTCCCTTCCCTTTCTTCCACCCTCTCCTTACAGATTCCCCCCTCTCCAGCTCTTTATCTCTTTCATCTATCAACTTCCCAGCTCTTGACTTCACCCTCTCCCGATTTCATCTATCACCTGCCACCTTGTACTTCTTCCTCCCCTCCTCCCACCTTCTTACTCCGACTTCTCCTCCTGCCCAGTCCTGTTGAGAGGTCTCAGCCTGAAATGTCGAAGCGTTTACTCTTTTTCAGAGATGATGCCCAGTCTGCTGAATTCCTCCAGCATTTTTGTGTGTTGCTTTGGGTTTCCAGCAGCTGAAAATTTTCTCATGTTTGTAAAACAAAACATAATGTTTCATGATCCATCCATTATGTATTAATGCAAATAGCATTGCTGGTAATTTTATTAATCATATTAACAGGCACTGTATATTGAGAGTAATTTTAACTCTGTTTAATACCACCGTAACATGGAGAGATAAAAAACAATAAAGCATGAATATCCAGTTGTGGTGTCTTTACTAATTAAAATCCAGCCGGATACATTTGAAGTTTTTCAATAACATGTTCTGTTCACAAGGTATCCTTTGTACAGTAGTGGTTGATATGATAGTATTACAGCCAGGGACATCCGAGTTCAGAGTCCAATTCAGACGTGGTCTCCAAGAAGTTTGTACATCCTTCCCGTGACTGCATGGGTTTCCTCCGGATGCTCCGGTTCCCTTCTGCTTTCCAAAGACATACTGGTGAGTAGGTTAATAGATCAATGTAGATTGTCTTGTGGTGAGGCTAGGGTTAAATAGGTGGGTCGCTGAGCAGTGTTGTTCATTGGGCTTCTCTTGCCGTGAACAAGGATGCTGTTTAATATAATAGTCGAGGAGCAGGGAGGAAGCCCCAGGCTGCTGAGGTGGAAAGACTCAAAGAAAAACATTACAGATGCTGGGGAATTAGGAAAATAAATTCAGAAAACATTGTTTATCCATTGATGTTAATTGACTGGCTGTGTCTTTATTGCCTTAGAATAACAGAGTAATAGAGCAGTACAGCATGGCCCTTTGGCCCATTGAGTCCATGCTGACCACTGTGTCCACCCAGCTAATCCCAATTTCCTGCATTAAGCCCATATGCCTCCTGGCCCTTCTCAACACATTCCACAAGTACCTATGCAAGTATTTTGAGTCATAGAGTACTACAGCATAGAAACAAGCCTTTTGGCCCATCTAGTCCATGCTAGCCTGATCTTCTGCCTTGTCCTGTCAACCTGCACCCGGACCACATCACTCTGTACTCTTCCATCCATGTACCAATGCAAACTAAGCACAAGGTAGCGTGGTGGTTAGCTCAATGCTCTACAGTACAAGCGACTCGGGTTCAATTCTCACCGCTGGCTGTAAGGAGTTCTCCCCCTGACAACATGGGTTTTCTCCAGGTGCTCCAGTTTCCTCCCGCCGTCCAAAGACGTACCAGTTGGTAGGTGAATTAGACTTTGTGAGTTGTCCCATGATAAGGATAGGGTTAAATCAAGGGTTGCTGGGTGGTGTGGCTCGAAGGGCAGAAGGGACCTTTTCCCCTCTGTATGATAGATAGGTAGATAAACAAATGAATGAATAAATAAATAGAATGAAACTTCCCCATTTACAATTGATACCGCATTTGCCACTTCATAAATGATACCATTGTACCCACCTCAATCAATCTTGCCTTAATTATACACACTATATTTACAGCTCAGCATTATTCAATTATATTTATTTGTTATGATACAAATACACACCAAACACCTGTTTTCCCCATCACCAAAAGACTATGGATCATCTACAGGGTTCACAACAACTGGAGTCCTGAGTTCAGTTCTGGCACCGTCTGTGAGGAGTTTGGGAGATCAGAGATACAATTCTTCTCTAAGGAGTTCATATGTTCTCCCTGTGAGAGTGTGGGTTTCCTCCGGGTGTTCTGGTTTTCTCCCACATACTGGGTATTTCTTTAGAGATACAGCGCAGAATAGGCCCTACTGGCCCTTTGTGCCACACTGGCCATCAACCCCCAATTTAATCTTAGACTAATCACAAGGCAATTTACAATGATCAGTTAACCTACGAACCAGTACGTCATTCTAAATTGATTAAGATGTTGTTAAATTGGTGGGTCGCTGGGTGGAGCAGCTCTTTGGACCAGAAGGGCCTGTTCCACAATGTGTCTCTAAATAAATAAACAAACAAACAACATGGAAATACTTCCTTTGGCTGGAACTCACAAGCCCGGAATGTCTATTTCTCAGGACAACAGCAGCAGGCAAATAGGGACAACATTATCTTCATTTTCTCCTCCCAAAATATGTCACATACTGGCTTAACATACTTATTACAACACACGAGATGGTTTGATCATCAGGCCCATACCAGCTTCCAGCACAGTTCATTCTCATTTCTTTTTGCCATTTAGCTACATGAGGGTTAACAAACAAAAAAAAGTTACCACTTCTTTGGAGTGTGGGAGGCAGCGGGAGGAAACCACAGAGTCATGAGGACAGTTGGATACCTGACTCAGGCAGCACCCAGTGACCGCACTGTATCCACAAAGCTGCAGCTGAACAGCAAGAGGGCACCGTGATTTGCAATTACGCTCAGTGGCCACTTTGTTAGGTACACCTGTTTATTAATGTAAGTATCTGATCAGCCAATCATGTGGCTGCAACTCAATGCAGGAAAGCATGCGGACGTGGTCAGGAGGTTCAGTTGTTGTTCAGACCAAATAGCAGAATGGGGATGAAATGTGATCTAAGTGACTTTGCTCATGGAATCACTGTTGGTGCCAGATAGGGTGGTTTGAGTATCTCAGAAAATCTGATCTACTAGGATTTACATGCACAATAGTCTTACAGAGAAGGGTGCAAAAACCAAAAAAAAAACCCAGTGAGTGGCAGTTCTGTGGGCGAAAACACCTTGTTAATGGGAGAGGATAGAGAATGGCCAGACTAGTTCAAACTGATAGGAAGGCAACAGGAATAACCACACATTACAACAATAGTGTGCAGGAGAGCATCTCTGAATGCACAACACAACGAACCTTGGGGTGGGGGGGCTACAGCAGCAGAAGACTATAGACATACACCCAGTGGCCACTTTATTAGGTACCTAATCCACTGAGTGTATTGCCTTCATTGTTGGGATGGATGTCTGGAACTGAAATTAATGGTGTACATTCACCACACAATCTGCAGCAGGTCAAGAAGAAAGCCAACAATCGCCATTTTAAGGTTCATAGAAAACTTTGCAAGTTGTGCCACAGAAGGAAGCCATTGTAAAAGATCCACCTTATATATATTCTCCCCTCTCTTTTCTGTCAGGCAAAAGATACATCCCAGTGCTTGGACACTAGCCCTGTGGGTCAAGTACTTTTTAAATGTGTTTAGGGTTTCTGCCTCTACCAGACTTTCAGGAGGCGAGCTCTGAACCTATACCATCCTCCGAGAATAAAAAGAACTTTATTCCCCCCCTCTAATTCTTCTACCAATTACTTTAAATCTATGTCCGTTGGTTTTTGACCGTCTGCTTGAGGAAACAGTTCCTTTTTGTTTAAATTATAGAGGGTCCCTCATAACTGGAACTGAAGTTGGTATTGAACATAGAACATAGAAACCTACAGCACATTACAGGCCCTTCGGCCCACAACGTTGTGCCGAATATGCAACCTACTCTGGAAACTGCCTAGAATTTCCCTACTGCATAGCCTTCTATTTTTCTAAGCTCATGTACTTATCTAAGAGTCTCTTAAAAGACCCTATTGTATTCGCCTCCCTCCCCATCGCCAGCAATGCATTCTATGCACCCACCACTCTGTGAGAAAAACTTACTCCTGACATCCCCTCTGTACCCATGTCCAAGCACCTTAAAACTATGTCCCTCATGTTAATCATTTCAGCCCTGGGAAAAAAATACTGGCTATCCACACGATCAAAGCCACAAATAATAATTGGTTTATTATTGTCACAAATACTGATATACAGTGAAAAGCTTGTCTTGCATACTGTTTTTACACAGTGCATTGAGGTAGCAGAAGGTAAAACATTAACAGAATGAAGAATAGAGTGTGACGACTACAGAAAATTGCAGTGCAGGTAGACAATAAGGTGCAAGATCATAACAAGGTAGATTGTGAGGTCAATAGTCCAACTTATTGTATTACAGAACTATTTTATTGTCTTATAACAGAGGGGTAGAAGCTGTCCTTGAACCTGGTTGTACATGCTTTCAGGCTTTAAATCTTCCGCCTGATGGAAGAGGGGAGAAGAGAGAATGTCTGGGGTGAGTGGGGTGTTTGATTATACCGGCTGCTTTACTGAGGTAGTGAGCAATGTAGACAGAGTCCGTGGAAGGGTGGCTAGTTTCCTCGATGTGCTGAGTTATTTCCACAGCTCTCTGCAGTTTCTTTTGGTCAAGTGCTTTTTATGGTGCATTTGATAAAAATTGGTAACGATCAATTGGGGCATGCCAAAATTTTCTAGCCATTTTAATAGGTAGTCTACCTTTCCCACTCAATCTCTTGAAGACAAGCAAGGTGCAAACCACCTCACTGATTATTTATAAAACACACGCTGCCCTTATCCAAATAGGGCTTTTGGGAATTTATCTCTGGTCTTGTTTACAAAAAATGACTCTGCCAAATGTAAGGGAAAATTTACCGAAACAATTTGACAAAACAAGTATCAGCTCCTTGTGGAGAAATGGGTAGAGCTGTTTGAACAGCGTCCTGAGGAAAATAAGTACACTATACTTGGTCAAAGCATTCAAAGTAAATTTATTATCTAAGTGCCCTGAGATTTGTTTTCTTGCGGGCATACTCAGTAAATCCAAGAACCATAATAGAATCAATGAAAGACCGCACCCAGCAGGATGGACAAAAAACCAATGTGGAAATACAAAAGAAAAAAGTAATAATAATAATAAATACACAATGAATATAGAGAGCACGATATGAAGTGTCTTTGAAAGTGAGTCCATAGGTCGTGGGTACAATTCAGCAATGGGGCAAGTGAAGTTGAGGGAGGGGTAATAACTGTTCCTGAAAGTGGTAGTGTGAGTCCTGAGGCTCCTGTACCATCTTCCTGATGGCAGCAGTGAGAGGAGAGCATGGCCTAGGTCGTGGTGTTCCTGATAATGGATGCTGCTTTTTTGTGACAGTGCTCCGTGTAGATACACTCAATGGTGGGGAGGGCTTTGCCCATGATGGAATGGCCCATTCCCACTATTTTTTGTAAGGCTTTTCTGTTCTAAGACATTGGTGTTTCCATACCAGGCTGTGATGCAGCCAGACAACATACTCTCTACCACACATCTATAGAATTTTGTCAAAGTTTTAGATATCATGCTGCACCTTTGCAAATCCTTGAGGACGTCGAGGTGCTGCCATGCTTTCTTTGTAATTGCACTTACATACTGGGCCCAGGACAGATCTTCTGAAACGATAATGCACAGGAATTTAAAGTTGCTGACCCTCTCCACCTCTGATCCCTCAATTAGGACTGGCTCATGGACATCCAGTTTCCTCTTCCTAATCCAAATCCACCAACAATATGACAGTGTTGGTCAAAGTATGTTCAGGTGAATTGGCATGGCTGGTAACATGCCAATCGGTTATGGGAGCTCTTTTAAGTGCAAATTTCATTTCAAAGATGTCTAGCTTACAGTATGCTCATGCCACAGATGGAGACCAAGCACCACAAAGCAGTTTTTTCATTAAGGAAGCAAAACTACCACTTGAAAATTGTGATCATGTCATTTTTACAGTTTTCTCTTCAAGCAGCTGTTTATGCCCTTCCATTTTATTTCGCCAACACATCTTTGGATTTGCACTTGGATCCTTGGATTGTGAGAGTTTCTTACAAACTGATTTGAAATATAAGATTGTGTATTTTTGTCTGTTTTTTTAAACCAAGGTTGATGTTGATTTGTTTTTTACACAATGGTTTTAATCTTCTGGTAAATTTCCTAGTTTTATCTATGCATTCCTTCTTGCTCTTCTTGTATTTGTTAATAACTCAAAGATTAATATTTGTTAGTTTCAACTGTTCATTTCAACAAGGGAGAAGAATGGTTATTGTGGATGACATGCATTGGTGTACTGGACATTTTAGTATTTGTGATTGAAACAAAACTACAACATTAGAACAATGTAGCTGAATCTTTTTCACCTTCTCCAATCTCGTCCAACCTGGGTGTTCCTGAGTTTACTGCCACTGCAAAAATTACCAACTATTCCACTTGACTAGTGTATGGACACTGTAAATTGTCCTTCATTTTCCCCATTTTAATGGGCAAAACAAAGTGTGCCATATTTTACCATTTTCCTCCTTCATCTGTTCCATTAGACAGAGCAACATATTTCTGAGAATTTGGGTAAGTGCTCACATCAGCAGTTCAGGATATATGCTAAAATGAATCGGACCTGTGTCTCTTTGGCATTTTATTTTACCATTTATGGATAGAAATCAGAACCCTGTGCCTTCTGGCTGTGAGGGATGTTTTAACTCTGGTGCATTGAGGAAAAATCAGGTTTTTGAACTCTGACCGTGATTCTACTCGGAGCTGAAACAATGGAATCTTGCAACATCCATCTGTACTTCCAACTCAGCCTGGGTGAGTACAGTGACTGAAAATAGTTCAGAACACAAAATGTTTGTGAGTTCTATTGGTGAGGGAAGAATAGGGTAGTTTAATGAACAGCAGTTATTCTTTCAAGGGAGTGTAACATTGCAATGCTGTGGTACACAGGTACCATTATTTATTGCAAATTTCCATTCTCTCAAGGATCAGATATGGCGGGCTTTCTAGTCTCAGTGATGGAAAAAAAACTTCTATATAAGAAAAATAAACTAAAGTAAATGATTTAGAAACAGATTTTAAAACTGGTTGAATTCTTGTCAGTTTTCACCAAATCGAGTTTTAACAAACCATTTCTGTTCCGAATAAAGAGTTTTGATAAAGTAAATAGGATGAATATATTTCCATTACTGGGGGAAGGAGAGGGGAGGGAAAGTCAATAAATAGAAGACATCAGTTTATGACCTAGAGGGGAATTAGGTAAAATATTAAGTTATTAAAGTCTGTAATGCATTGGTTAAGATGGCTTGTGATAAAAAAAGCGTTACAACACTAATTTGCACAGCACTAACAGTTATAGTACAAGATTTGTATAAACACCCAGAATGTAAAATGAAATGAGAAGGATATGATCATTCAAAGAGCTGCCAGAGGAACAATGGACTAAGCGGTCTCCCTCAGGGCTGGATGGTTTTAAAAAACAAACTTTAAAAGCTAAACAGGAGACAAGAAAAGTCACTGTATATAAAAACTTAGACTGTAGGTGACACCTAAACTTTGTTTTAGAAAAACCAAGAGGGCTTTTCAGGAAGATTACAAAGCACAGATAATGAGTAGACTTTCTTATAAATTCTCTTATGTTATCATATACTGTAACAGAAAGTGAGGTGTTGTGTTATATCAGAGAGACAATAAGAAAATATGTGTTTTATTCATTACTATTGTAACCTTGTCTTTTTCTATTTACCAATTCTAATATAATTGTTTACATTTAAGTCTGAATATAAACCTGTCACACTAAGATTTTATTTTATTCTTGGAGATATGTACTGTATCTCCCCTTCACAGTTAGTGTACTATGAGATGTACATTCTTGGAAATAGGTTAATTCTAACTATATTTTCATTATTTGCTTATTTTAATTGGAATAAACCAAGTGTATTTGCACTTGATATAATTTGAAGAATTAACAAAAAAAGCTTTAATTTTTCAGACATCTTTACAGTAGAAGTTAGAATCTACTTCTCAATGTATTTAAAAATGTGAAACTTTAAAAAAAGACATACCAATCCACTATCAATCTCTTTCTTTGTGATAAAAACACACTATTATTCAGAATTAAACTGCATTTACAACAAAAAGAATCATAAACAATGTTTGTTCTGAAGTCAAGTTACACTTTGCTGCTGTTAATTGGTTTTACACTTATAAAACATTTTTCTCATTAATTCTATGAAGTAAATCCAATTAATTCTTCTATGGCTCTGTTTGACCACATTTTTAGAACAGTGTTAAGTAGACCTAACTTACGAGCAGAGTTAAAGGAACCTAACCTGTGAGCATCTGACACAGAAGAGTGGCTGTGAAGGAGGCTGATTGGCTGAATTCACATATTTACCAATAGTAAATAGACTTGAACATCCAATCTTCTGATTCACTCTGTATTATGAGTGACCTGCTTAATATATGTTTAACATGTAAAGGTGAAAATAAGTTATTTAACAGTGCCTTGTACAGTAAGTATTCAGCCCCAGCCATTTGTTTACATAAATGGACATTACAACCAGGGATTTTGATCAATTTAACTGAGAATTTTTATTAGTGAATCTACTGTGATTTTTTTTCACAGTAGAGACCAAAAACAGGGAAAATTGTAAAGCATGAGAATCTAAAAAAAAATCAAAAACTGAAATGGCAGCCACTCAAAAGTATTCATCCCCCTTTGCTCCGTACTTAGTTGAACCTCCTCTCGCAGATATTACAGCCTGTAGTCTTTTTGGACAAGTCTCTTATTAACTTTGCAAAGTTTGCCCATTCCTCAATACAATATTGCTCAAGCAGTGCCAGGCTAGTTGGGGGGTGGCGGCAGTGCACAGCAATCTTGAGGTCTTGTCAGATATGTTCAACTGGGTTAAAGTCAGGACTCTGACTGGGCCACTCAAGGACATCAATTTTCTTCATCTGAAGCAAGCCTAAGGTTGCTCTCGCAGTGTGCTTTGGGTCGCTGACCTGCTGAAACTTCCTCCCCAGTTTAAGCTCCCTGGCAGAGGTCGGCAGGTTTTTATCCAGGATCTCTCTGTATTTAGCAGCTTTCATCTTTTCATCAGTCCTAACCAGATTTCCAGTCCCTGCTGCTGAAAAGCATCCCCACAGCATGATGCTACCTCCACCATACCTTATAGTAGTGATGATGTTACCTGGCTGATGCATGGTATTAAATTTATGCCACATGTACCGCTGAGTGTTGAGGCCAAAAAATTCCACTTTAATCTCATCCAACCACAAGAACTTCCTCCATATTTTTCCAGTATCTTCTAAGTGACACTTTGCAGAGTCTTACTGGCAAGGATATGCTTTTTTTTTTAGACAGGGCTTCTTCCTTGCCACTCTTCCATAAATATCCTTTTTGTGCAAGGCCTCAGAGATTGTAGAACCATGAACTTCATCTCCAGTTGCAGCCACTGACTTTTGCAGCTCACTCCGAGTGACTGTTGCCATTACAGTAGCCTCTCTTACAAGTGTCATTCTTCTTCAGCGACTAAGTTTAGAGGGGTGGCCTGACTTTGGCAGTGGGCTGTGGTTCCATATTTTTTCCACTTTTTCACGATGGACTGCACTGAGTTTCAGGGTATGTTCAGTGCCTTCGAGATGGTCTTGTACCCTTCCGGACCAGTCTACCATCCTACATTTTGTGAAAGGCTGTTGTGAGCTTACAAGTGGGGAGGGAGGGAACGTCGACTCAGACCATGAGAGGCCTGCATCGGGCATTATCATGCCTTACAAGGCGCAGATTGGAAGTCTGTGTGGGGTGCTACTCCTCGCACAGACACTAGAGCAATGTGTGGTTAAGTGCCTTGCTCAAGGACACAAACACACTGTCACAGCTGAGGCTCGAACTAGCGACCTTCAGATCACTACATCAATGCCTTAATCACCTGGCCACGTGCCCAACAAGTACAGCTTACAAGTACATTTTTTTAATTATTAGAAATAAATGGAACATTCTGGAAATTAAAATAAAAAATGCTTGATATGGTCATTGGACTAATGTATTCTTCAGATATTAGCCTGAACTGTTCATTTTGTCACTACAAACTTACTCACTTTGTTCATTTGTTTCACCATTTTATGTGTAAATAGCAGGTGTATGAAGCAACTTATTTAGTTACAACGAGACACAAGTTCTTCTGTGTTGGTTAACAGTATTTGTGATACTCTTTAGGGAAAATAATGAGCATAAGCTTCTTTCTATTAATGATACTGTTATTAACACTTGACAAAAACTGAAGATATAGCAGCTGGGGTAAATGGGCAACAGCAGAATTAAAACAAGCTGAAGATTAGCTAAGAGGATTTTTGTACCAGAAATAGGACCATATGAATTTCATTATTAATTATTTGTTCTTAAAGATTCTTTTTATGCCATAGTCTTATGGATTTATACACAAGTAAATATTAAAAAGCATATTCCTTATCAAACAATTTTTACATATAAGTTTTATATATAATTGTTTTATCAGCAGGATATTTGTTTGACTATTACAGTTTATCCCAGACTATTTATACCTTAAAGGCCAATTGGTTTACTGAAGAAGGGTCTCAGCCAGAAACATTAACTGTTTATTAATTTCTATAGTTGCTGTCTGCCCTGCTAAGTTCCTGCAGCATTTTGTGTGTGTTGCTTTGGATTTCCAACAACTGTAGACTTTCTTGTGTTTATATTGTCTCCTTTTTCCGAAGAGGACACTAAAGATTACAATACTGCCCCCTGCTGCCACAATTGAATACTATTGAAGGGACATTTCTTGTCCTACTGAATTCACCACCCATTCAAATATAACAAGCATACTTCATCTCTCTTCTGCATTATGTGGACCTCCTCTCTTGAATCTTTTTTGTAACTTTCTGTCTTGTTTAAAAACCTCTTCAAAATTATTCCCTTCAACTAAGCTTTTGGTCCCTCAGAAAAGACTGGAAACACCAAACTGCATCTGAAAAATGAGGCTACATTTCAGGTTGAAGATCCCCATCAAAACTGGAAAAGTAAAAATATTAAAGTGTTTTCAACTTTAAATATTAGCACTGTTTCTCTATGGACAGATGTTGTTTGCTGTTTGTAATTCTTGGCTTTCAGAATCTAAAGTTTTTTTTTATTTTCTACTTCTTAAGGCGTTTATTTCCTAAATATCAATGAGTGAAGGAAGGACATGTTTCTCCCATACATTAAAAGTGCTAAATCAACACAATATCTTAGCATTGAACTGGGGACTCAGTGTGTTATGTTTGCCCATATTAAATGTTTAAATGAACTAATAATGATATAGCTCTGGCTAATTCCTCATCAACATAGCACAAAAACAGACTGGAGATCTGATTAGCTTTATTTGACACACTGAAACATTTAAATGTACAGTGAAATGGGGCATTTGTGTCAAAGACCAACACAGTCCGAGATATGCTGGGGGATATCCCACAAGCGTTGCTACACTTCTAGTGCCAACATATCATGCTCACAACTTACTAACCATAACTCATACTGTACGTCTTTGGAATATGGGAGGAAACCAGAGCACCCAGAGGAAACCCACAAGTTAAGGTCACTGTTTAATTGCTGATGAGGAAAGGCTTTGCAGCAGAAGGAGGAGAACCAGAAGTAACAAGGGCACAGAATACACACTGGTTGGCAGATTTCGAGGTCCACGTCTACAAGTGGCTTGCTAGCATGATTCTGGACTGGGCTGGCTGAGTCTGGACCTTGTTCATGGCGGCCACGTTGAGTTTGAGGCAGGTCATGAGTGAACTAACACACAGAGCAATCCTGCTTCAGCTGTAATGCATTGATCTTAGTGGCAGATGTCTCTGTTCATAATAACATTGGTAGAAGTAATCACTGTGAGAGTGTGAGCCTTATATAGAGACGAGGATCAATTTCTTATGTCAGAGGGTGGTAAATCTGTGGAATTAATTGCTAGATGGCTGTGAAAGCCAAATCATTGGGTATATTTGAAATTGGGGTTGATAGGTTCTAGATAGTAAGGGGATTAAAGGGTTATGAGGAGAATGGTGTTGAGAGGGAAAATAGATCAGCTACGATTGAACTCTAGAGCAGATCCGATGGACTGAATGGTCTAATTCTGCTTCTATGTCTTGTGGTCTTATACTCGATATGCAGAACACAAATTCTCTCTACCAAAGTGCCCCGGTGTACAACATTGCCCTCAGCCAGTTAAAGACACTATGAGACCCTTAGAAACATGGACCCCCTTGCTGCATCTCAGGAGCTACTGTTCAGTAAATCAAGATATCACTGAGGAAATTCACCATCAATTTAGCAAGCCCACACTGTGTTGAGCTGCCTGAGGAAAACTGCATTTAAATGCCAAGATGAGGCATGAAACTCCTGGTTTATTGGGCCAGAACTGCTGACTGGATGATCCATCCAGGCTTCTTCCTGAGATCTCCACTGTGACAGAAGCAGGTCTTCAGCCAATGTAATTCACTCTGTGACCTCAGTGGCTGGGAGCACTAGGTATAATGAAGGCTTTGGACCAGACAACATTCTGGCTGCTAGCAATGAAAACTTGCAATTCAGGCCAAGTCTTTTCAGTGCAGTTACAACAATGTGGAAAATTGCCCAGGTACATTGTGTATGCGGAATGCAGGATAAACCCAGTCCAGTTAGATACCACCAATTAGTCAACCCTTATTCATCAATGCATAGGAATTTCAATCTGACTGCTTTTGGAGAGGCATTTTAAAACACAAAATTTACCTTAGAATTAGATTATGCTGAATGATAACTGAGTTGACAGAGGAATGTTGTTCTTTTACTAATCTTCTATGCATTTCAAGGACACGAGAGACTCCAGATGCTGGAAACTGGTACAATACGAAAGGTGCTTAAGGAAATCAGCAGGTCGAGCGAAATTAGGTTCAGGGTGAGCATCCAGATGAAGGGACTTGGCCTGAAATGCCAATTGTTCATTTCCCTCCATAGATGCTGCCTGCCCTGGCAAGCTCCTCCAACAAATCATAAATACTGGAGATTCTGCAGATGCTGGTAATCCACAGTAACACACACACACACACACAAAATGCTGGAGGAACTCAGCAGGTCAGGCAGCATCTATGGAGGGGAATAAGTATAGAACATAGAACAGTACAGCTCAGGAACAGGTCCTTCGGCCCACAATGTTGTGCCGAACTAGCTAAAAAGCAAATCAAAAACACCCAAACACTAATCCTTCCTACTACACCATGTCCATATCCCTCCATTTTCCTCACATTCACATACCTGTCTGAATGTCTCTTAAAGGCCTCTAATGTATTTAGCTCTACCACCATACCAGGCAGCACATTTCAGGCATTCACCACTGTCTGAGTAAAAAACTTACCCCTCACATTCCCTTTGAACCTACCCCCTCTCACCTTCAATGCAGTCCCTCTGGTATTAGACATTTCAACCCTGGAAAACCTTTCAAGCAGACATCGTTCATCAGGACTCTTGAAGCACAGACTGTTTGTTTCTCTCCATAGGGGCTGCCTGAGCCAGCGAATTCCTCCAGCACTTTTTGCTCCTATGCATCCTGCTACTTCCTCCTTCATTCTCTCCACTGTTGAACTGTTTCATTTCAGTCTCAAATACCGACCTTTACAACATGTAACCTTTAAAATTGGAGGGTACATTTCTTGCCTTCCAACCTTCACCTTTTCTTCCTATAAAATCAGATGATTTAAGTCAACTGGTATTCTCCAGTCTTCACTATCTGATTTACTTTAATTTCTACTTCATTCAACATTGCAACAGATGGCTGTGCAGGCCAAGTCATTGTGTATAACTAAAGCAGAGGTTCTTGATTGGTAAGGGCATCAAAGGTTATGGGGAGATGCCAGGAGAGTGGGATTGAGAGGGATAATAAATGAGCCACGTTGGAATCACGAAGCAGAATTGATGGGTGAATGTCCCAAAACTCCTCCAATGTCTTATCAATGATCTCACTTTCAGAGCTCTTTATCTTGTTATTTCATGCTCTCGTTATTTATTGCTATTTGCATATGCACAGTTTATTGTCTTCTATGCTCTACTTGTTCTTTCATTGATCCTGTTTATAGTTACTGTTCTATAGATTAGCTGTGTATGCCCACAGGAAAAAGAATCTCAGGGTTGTTTCTGGAGATGTGAATGCACTCCAGTAATAAGTTTTACTTTGAACTTTTTTTTATGGTCCTGGTCAAATTGTATGTAATCATTCTAAGCTATCCATCTCAATTTCTTAGAAGTATTCCACCAGTGATGGAAAATTAATGAACTTTATAGTAACATTAGTACTTAAATTATGGTACTAAACTCTGCGCTACTCTTTCAGCTCTCTTTGCTTTCGTTGAATTGGCTGTTGGAGATGAAAAAGAGTTGACAGTGACTGTTGGAGGTGTTGAAACACTTAGCTGCTTAATCTCAAGGCAGCTTCCATATGATCGCCCTGTGAGCTGGTACTGGACAGCGATGTACCCAGAGTGTAGTGGCTCCACTGGTGGAAAGATACTGGACATTTATCCTGATGGAAGAACAGTATTTGAAGAGGAGTTCAAGGGACGAGTGCTGGTATACCGATCAAGAGTTAAGAAGGGCGATTATTCAATCACTATCAGGGGAATAAAGATACCTGACTCGGGGGAATTCATCTGTGCCCATGAATATCTCTCTGATGAGAAGAAAGTGAGACTAATAGTGAAACCAGGTACGTATGAGTAGAAGGGAAACAAAATTAGTCAGAAATTCTCAACTGGTTAGTCGGCATCTTCACAGAGAAATGGAGTTAACATTTCAGGTTAGGACTATTCAGCTACAGTATCTGTAGATATTTAAAGGAATATTCTCAAACATTTTCCTGAAACTTGCCCCTTTATGGTGAGCAGTTTTGTGCTCCTTATTTAAGGAAGATATGCTGACATTGGTGGGGATCCTGAGCAGGTTCACGAGAATGATCCCAGAATGAAAGGGTTAGCATATAAGTAGCGTTTCATGGTTCTGGCCTATAACTCATTGGCATAGATGGCTGTGGATGCAAAGTGATTGGGTATATTTAAAGGGGAGGCTGATAGATTCTTGATTAGTAAGGGTATTGAAAGTTCTGGGGAGAAAGCAGGAGAATGAGATTGGGAGGGATAATAAATTAGCCATGATGGAATAGAGGAGCAAACTCTATGGGCACAAATGGGCTAATTCTGCTCCTACACTATGTTTTATGATCTTTTAGTTTATTGATCCTTGACTTAGCAGAAAGGGCAGCTTGGGAGGGTGACATATGAGATTGCATGACCTCGTTAGTGTACAAAGTTATGTATTAATAGTCCTCACTTCGTACTCTTCTGGGAATTTGTTCATCTTAAAACATTCCGATGAAAAGTTATCGACCTGAAATATTAACTGTGTTTATTTTCACTCTTGATTAGTTATGAATGGGTTTGAGCTAGATGAGGAGCTTTGATGGTGCTGTTTTCTGTAGAAAAGTCACAGTGTTAAAGGAAGGGAAAATCAATGTGAAGTGCTGAATAAATGGGAATAAGATACAGAGAAAGATCAAAGAAATAGATTGAAATGGGATGGGGGATCAATGAAACACATTCTGTGTTCAGTAAGACTTAACTGAAAAGTAACTTTAAGGACAAGTCCTGACAAAGATTAGGGTTTATTCGTCAGATCTACGTACATCAAAATATACAGTGGAATGAATGCATTGTTCTGTGTTAATGACAAAAACTGGCAAAAAATTTGATCTGTTTTACCAAGAGGTAAATGTACAATTTTTATGACTTTATAATAGGACTTTGAAAACTGTACAATCATCATGTCTATCAAATTAATAACTAAATGAGGTGGAAGGAAAAATACTGAAAAAAGTACCTTAGTTTATATATCACTTAGGATTTTGGGACATGGTCAAAAGGTTCAGATGTTATTCAGACCAAACTTCACAATGGGTAAGAAATATGATCTAAGTGTCTTTGACTGTGGAATGATTGTTAGTGCCGGATGGGATGGTTTAAGTATCTTAGAACCTGCTGGTCGCCTGGGGCTTTCACTCATAAGTCTCTAAACTTTACAGAAAATGGTGTGAAAAACAAAAGACATCCAGTGAGTGACAGTTCTGTGAGCAAAAATACTTTGTTAATGAGAGAGGTCAGAGGAGAATGGCCAGACTGGTTCAAACTGACAGGAAGGCAACAGTAACTCAGATACCCATACGTTACATCAGCGGTGTCCTGAAGAACACGTTCTTGAGAACATTTGTGGGGCACAATGCATGAATTAAAATATTCCTAGTCATGACTCAAGAATAATTATGGTCTTCCAGAGCTTATCTTGATTTATCAAAGAAGATATTCCAGACTTTTACATGAAATTTACAATAATTTGGCCCTCCCTGCTTCTAGTGTAGGAATTAGTGCAGCTGTTTTTGGAGATGATGAGGAACTAGGTTGCATGATCTACTGCAGAAGGTGGAGGTTTTGGAATCATTTTCTAACTTTCTGTCCATTTGTTGATAGGCAAAACACCAATAGGCTGTTTAATGTGAATTATTCAGTTCCTCCTCATCCCAACCTTTCCCTATGATTCAGATGTAGAAATCCAAAGTTAATGAGGAAGAATCGATCCTGTTTCTTAAAGATTTAGTATAATCTTATCTAGAAAACGTCATTTTGGAAGCAGTATTTAACTACACATGAGGCCTACCTGGTTAGGTTCATTATTCAAAGTCAAAGCAAAACATATAACTATCATTATGATGTGGTACCTGAGCTAGATGAAAGATTAAAAGGTGTTTAGGTAGCCAGGGTGGATAAGAAAGTACTTAGCATGGCAGCCTTTGCCAGCCAGGGCTGTAAACGATGTTGAGAGACCACATTTGATGTATGGTGCGCAGTTCTGGTGACCTAACTATAGGAAGGATGCCATTAAGCTGGAAACGGTGCAGAAAAGATTCATAACAATGATAATAGGACTGGTTTAGTTGAGCTATAAGGAGAGACTGCATAGGCTAGGCCTTTTTCTTCTGGGGCACAGGAGACTGAGAGATAATTTTATAGAGGTATATAACATCATGAGGGGAAAAGATAGAGTGAATGGTCACAGTTTTTGTCTGAGGGCAGGGGAATCTAAAAGTCGAGGTCACAGATTTAAGGCAAGAGGGGAAAGATTCGTAAGGGGCCTGAGGGGCAACTTCTTCCACACAGAGGATGATGCCTATGTGCAATGACCTTCCAGAGGAAGTGGTAAAGGTGGGTACAAGTAGGATGTTTAAAAATCATTTAGACAGGTATATCAATAGAAAGAAGGATATGGGCCAAACACAGGCAAATGGGACTAGCTCAGCGAGGCAACTTGGTCAGCTTGGATCAGTTGGGCCAGAAGTTTGCAGGTTGTATAACTCTGACTTTCACCCCCAATTATATTGGTGGTACAGCAGTAGAAACTGAAAGCAGTTTCAAACTCTTGAGAGTGCACATCACACACAGCCTCTCATGATCCCAGAACCCCCTCCTACACTTTCAAGAAAGCTTAGCAATGCCTCTACGTTCTGAGGATGCTGCTGAGAGCTGGACTTCGCACATCCATACTCACGTCATTCTACAGATGTTAAGTGGAGAGCATCCTAACAAGATGCATCACTTATGGTACGGAAACTGCACTGCAGCTGACAGGAAGTCAAAATTACTCAACATATCACTGACACCAGCCAACCCGCCATCAATGACACATATACAGAAATGTGCCAAACAAGGGCCAGTAACATCATGGAGGATCTCACCCACCCTGCTCATGGACTGTTTGTCCCACTCCCATCGGGTAGGAGGCTACGTAGCATCCACACCAAGACCACCAGACTCAAAAACGGTTACTTTTCCCAAACAGTAAGGATGATCAACACCTCCACCACCTCTTTATTATTTCCCATCAGTCACTTTATGTATAGCCTGCATCACGTTATGGACATACAATCAATCTGTGTGTAGAAGCTAGCTTATGTATTTATATTTATTTTGTTTTATTATTATCATTGTGTTCTTTATCTTATGTGTTTTTTTGTGCTGTATTGGACCCAAAGTAGCAATTATTTCGTTCTCTTTACACTTGTGTACAGAAAATTACATTAAACAACCTTGAATGTCTATTATTTTATACATAATAAAGGCATTTTTTTCAGGGTGCTGGTCTAATCTATATCTGACTGTGGAACCACCCGTTGCATCAATTGGAGACAAAGTTACATTAACCTGTACGTATTGTGGAACGAAATTGGTAACGCCCCGAATAAAATGGCAATATGATGGATTAGCAGTATCAGACACTGGAGTTGTCAGCATTACCAATGGTGGACACTCCCTTGTTATTTCTCATGTGGATCAGGAACACTTGAAGAAGTACGGATGCAGTATGGCCAAGAAAGAATCTATTGTGACCGAAATATGCCTGAACATAGGTAAGATAAAATGTCCCATTAAGCAGAACAATGTGCAAATGGGTATCAGATACCAGAAAACGTGGTCAAATTTTCTCCAAATAATGTCATCACATTAAATAAACGTCCACGTGAATTTTGTGTTATCTAAACGTATAACCCCACCTGGCTTAATCTGATCCCTTTCCTCTCAACTGTCCTGAAGACACACAACCCACTGTTGTCCAACTCCACACACCCACCTCACTGAGCTTTATCTTCCCATCAATGCCTCCCCTATCCCTTTTCACCTAGTTCCACCAATCCCCATCCTACCTCTCCCTCTGTATACTGGCTGATTCCCCTCTGCATCACAACCAGTGAAAAGAGGAGACGGGAGAGGGGTCTTGAGCTGAAACATTGAGAATCCCCTTTTCTCCCTGTCAGTGCAGCTGGACCTGCTGAATTCCTCCAGCACTTTGTTTTTGCTTGTGGTTAAATACACTCAGTGGCCACTTTATTAAGTACACCTGTGCACCTGCTCCTTAATCCAAAATATCTAATCAGCCAATTATGTGGCAGCAACTCAATGAACAAAAGCATGCAGACATGGTCAGGAGGTTCAGTTGTTGTTCAGACTAAACATCAGAATGGGGAAGAAATGTGGTCTAAGTGACTTTGACTGTGGACTGTCGGTGCCAGACCGGGTGGTTTGAATATCTCGGGAATTGCGAATCTCCTGGAATATTCACACAGAACAGTCTCTAGAGTTTAGAGAGAATGAAGGAAAAAAAAAATCCAGTGAGCGGCAGTTCTGTGGGCAAAACAGGCTTGTTAATAAGAAAGGTCAGAGGAGAATGGCCAAACTGGTTCATGCCAAAAGGAAGGCACCAGGAACTCAAAATACCACACATCGCAACAGTGGTGCATAGAGGAGCATCTCTGAACACACAACATGTTGAACCTTGAAGTGGATGGGCTACAGCAGCAGATGGCCATGAGCATAAACTCAGTGGCCAACTTTTTAGGTACAGGAGGTACCCGATGAAGTGCCCACTGAGTGGATATCCATTCAACAGCATATTTGACCTTTGTAAGATGCAGTGAAGGTTTAGGCTGTGATGTTACTAGGTTGTAGGTTAAATTAAGGAAAAGTTTGAAACATTTTGGAGGCATATCAAGTGTAAAAACAATTAACAACACGACTGACTGCATGAGACCATCTTTAAGTTATCATTAACACAATAAAAGCAGATGCCAGAAATCTAGAGAGCATACAAGATACTGGATGGGTCTCAGCATGAAACTCCTCCACAGATGCTGCCTGACCTGCTGAGTTCCTCCAGCATTTTGTGTTTTGCTCTGAGTTATCATTAGGAGTTATGATTATGTTTAATACCACCATGAAGGACTGGTTGTTACAGGTGGTAATGGTATTGGGAGGAATAAGGTGTCTTTGGTTGTAATTATTTATACTGGTGTCAATTCACCCATGAGTACATTCAGTAAATTGACAAGTTTATTTTTTGATCTTGTTCAAGATATCAATTATTCCTTTACCATTACAGAAACTGATTTTCTAGATACCACTATGTTTGCTGGAGATTATGATTACCCAGTGAGTACACTGATTTCTACTACCACTTCCGTATCCACAACAACGTCAACGACCCAAGAGATCACTACTACCATGACACCAGCACCGGAGACCACAAATGCCTCATTGAACATGTGGAGTGATTTAGAGTGGATGCAGGACACCTCTCCAGTCACTAGCCCGAAAATACAAAGTTCCCCCACCACAATAATGGATACAATAGTAACCACTGAGACAGCAGATCCGTGGAACGAGGACGTGATTCCCGATCAGCTGGGATCCACTGAAAAGCTCTGCCCAGTCACAGTCAACAATGGACGGAGTCAGTTTCCAACATACATGTGCATCATCCTTGGTGGAATTCTCCTGCTTATAATCATCACATTCATCTGCAAACGATGCAGAGGAAACTGTAAATGTAAATATTCTCTTTCACAATGTAGGGATTTTAGCATTAATTTGGAATAATTGTCATAGTTGGATGTTGTTGAATCATGTCCATTAGCATCAGCTTTTTGCAAAATATAGACCATAAGACATAGGAGCAGAATTAGGCCATTCAGCCATTGAATCCGCTCTGCCATTCAGTTCCTTCTCAATCCCATTCTCCTCATAACCTTCAACACCCTTACTAATCAAGAATGTGTCAACCTCCACTTTAAATATATCCAACGTCTTGACCTCCACAGCCATCTGTGACAATGAGTTCCTCAGATACACCAGCCTCTAGCTAAAGAAAGTCCTCCTATCTCAGTTTCAAAAGAATACCTTTGTATTCTGAGGCTGTGCCCCAGTCTTAGAAGTCGTCATTATTGGAAGCAACTTCTCCAGATTCACTCTACCTAGGCCTTTTAATATTCTAAAGGCTTCAATGAAATCCGTCCTCACTCTTTTAAACCCAAGCGAGTACAGGTCCAGAGTCTTCAACTGTTTCTCGTACATTAACCCTGGGATATGTTTTCCTTCTGGGATCATTATCGTGAACCTGTCCTTGGCCCTCTCTAATGCCAGCACAAATCCTTTCTTAGATGAGGCCCCAAACTGCTCATAATACTTCAAGTGCGGTCTGACCAATGTCTTATAAAGGCTTGCTTTTATATTCTAGTCCCCTCAAAATATATACTAATATTGAATTTGCCTTCCCTATCAATGATTCAACCTGCAAGTTAACCTTCAGGAAATCCCGCATAAGGACTCCCAAGTCCCCTTGCACCTCTTATTTCTAAATCCTCTCCTGAACCAAGGCAAGTAGAATATTACTGCAATTAACTGGTGCAGCCACAACATAAACTGTGGAACGCATTGGCAAATATGCAAAAATGACCCCTTGAGCATAGAGGCATGCCTTTCAGCTGAACTGCCTACCTGAGCTTGTACCAGTTGACTATATTTGCTCCATATCTCTCTAGGCCTTTTGTATTTAAGTATCTGTCCAAATCTCTTTTAAAATTTGTAATTGTATTTGCCTCTACTGCTCCCTCTGGCAGTTTGTTGCAGATATCTCTCTTTGAGAAAAACACCCCCTTGTGGTCCTTTTTAAATCTTTCATTTTCAATCTCATCTTAATCTAACCCCTCTGGTTATATTCCCAGTGCTGGTAATATCCTTGTGAATCTTTTCTGCACCTTTTCCAGATGACTGACATCCTTTTTGTAGCTGGGTGATCAAAGCTTCACACAGAACTCCAACTATGACTGGTATAACACGTGAAAAAAAAAATCAGACTTGACCAGGGTTGAACAGCTTGTCAACACAAACTTGGTAAATGTAAGGACTTCCCTTTTAGAGTGAGTGGAAGTGGCAGAGGTCAAGAGTAGAAAAACATATATAAGTAGAGGCAACAGAGACTTGTTGGTAGAATTCTTCTAATGTTTTGCCTTCACATTGGCAGGGGTTTTGCAGGAGGTCAAAGAACTCCCCGGAGAAGTGTGAGGTGGTACACTTTAGAAGGACAAACTCCAAGGCAGAGTACAAAGTAAATGGCAGGATACTTGGTAGTGTGGAGGAGCAGAGGGATCTGGGGGTACATGTGCACAGATCCCTGGAAGTTGCCTCACATGTAGATAGGGTAGTTAAGAAAGCTTATGGGATGTTAGCTTTCATAAATCGAGGGATAGAGTTTAAGAGACGCGATGTAATGATGCAGCTCTATAAAACTCTAGTTAGGCCATACTTGGAGTACTGTGTCCAGTTCTGGTCGCCTCACTATAGGAAGGATGTGGAAGCATTGGAAAGGGTACAGAGGAGATTTACCAGGATGCTGCCTGGTTTAGAGAGTATAGATTATGATCAGAGATTAAGGGAGCTAGGGCTTTACTCTTTGGAGAGAAGGAGGATGAGAGGAGACATGATAGAGGTATACAAGATATTAAGAGGAATAGACAGAGTGGACAGCCAGCGCCTCTTCCCCAGGGCACCACTGCTCAGTACAAGAGGACACGGCTTTAAGGTAAGGGGTGGGAAGTTCAAGCAGGATATTAGAGGAAGGTTTTCACTCAGAGAGTGGTTGGTGTGTGGAATGCACTGCCTGAGTCAGTGGTGGAAGCAGATACACTAGTGAAATTTAAGAGACTACTAGAGAGGTATATGGAGGAATTTAAGGTAGGGGGTTATATGGGAAGCAGGGTTTGAGGATTGGCACAACATTGTGGGCCAAAGGGCCTGTACTGTGCTGTACTATTCTATGTTCTAACTAGATAAAGAGAGTCACTGTTGCCCTATGGTGACAGATGAGACCGAGAACCTATATTGCCATTCAAGCATAGCTCTTTATGTAAAGTACAATGTAGTGCCTGTAACATAATATAAGGACAATTGGAAATTTTATTTTATTTTCTCAACATACTTACTATATTAATATATTTTTCTTTTTCAAGTATGTTATTGAGCCAAATATAATTTAAAACATGGCTGTGTGATATCACATAAGTATTGGAATTTGAAATTGCCCAAAAAAGTGTGCAAATTGAAAATTCTGAATAAACAAAGATCCAGATAACATTAACAATTTGCTGGGTGGTCATAAAACAGGTGGAAATTTTCACCAAATTCTATTCAGTGTTATACTCATTTTGTTCCCTGCCCAGGTTAAAATTTTTATCTCCAAGCAAATACTTTACAAAAAAGGAATAATTTAACTATTACCCACCATCAACTTTATAACTCATTATCAGTATTAGTTTTATTTGTACAATTTTTCTTTTGCATATTTGTGCATATCAATCTATATTGTTTTTATATTTATATATAGTTTTACATAAAATTCCATTATATTCCTTTTTTTTAACCTGTAAATGAATCTCAGGATCGTATAGGGTAACATAGATGCTTTGATAATAAACTGATTTTTTTAATCTGCCATTTTTCTGGTCAATGCTTCAAGAGAAGCATAGCCTTGTAAAACAACGGAAAATATCAGAACTGTGTACTATTACACATCAAATGTATTGCATGACAAAACATCAAAGAATATAAAAGAGATGCTCGGTATTTAATGTTTTATTTCTATTTTAAACAGTTGGAACTCATGATGTGGAACATAACGCAAGGTACAAGCTTATGTGGATTTTTCTTATATATATATTCTTGAATAGTTAGAACAGGTTTCAACGAAGAGATCATTTATTGTAGGATCAGTTACATGCTGTAATACAAATTTAAAAGGTGTGTAGAAAGAGTTTGGAATCTAATCTATTTCCACCTTCTATAGAACAAATGACAGAAGTGCAAATAGTAATAGGCAGACATAGGGCAGTATTAGCTCATAAAGTCTGCTCCACCATTCCATCATGGCTGATATACTCTCCTCCTCAATCCCATTTTCCTGCCTTCTCCCTGTGACCTTTGATGGCCTTACTAATCAAGAACCTTTCAGCCTCCTCTTTAAATGACTTGGCCTCCACAGCCAACTGTGGCAATGAATTCCACAGATTCACCTACTGTGTGAACAAATTCCTCCTCATCTCTGTTCCAAATGAAAGTACCTCTATTCTGAGGCAATGCCCTCTGGTCCTACACCCCCTACTATAGCAAACATCCTCCCCACATCCACTCTATCTAGGCCTTTCAATATACCATAGGTTTCAGTGACATACCGCATCATTCTTCTAAACCCCAGCAAGTACAGGAGAGTTTCTGCAGATGCTGAAACAACTGGGTTATTTTCAGGTTGCAGGGATGTAACTAGTTGAATATCTTTTAGATTGGATCTTGGCCTTCGATTGTATACTTTTCACATTCATGACCTGGAAGAGGGAAAAAGATGTAAGGGCTTCAAGTTTTCCAAGTTGAAAATTGATGGAAGGGAAAGTTGTAATGAGGATATTGTGATTCTTCAATTGAGCACGATGGTAACATAGTGACACCATTACAGCTTGGGGTGTCAGAGTCTAATTCTGACACCGTCTGTAAGGCCTTTGTGCATTCTGTTCGTGATGGCGTGGGTTTCCTCTGAGTGCTCTGTCCAATTATAGTACCTGTTATATACCTGTTAGGTTAATTAGTCTTTGTAAATTGTCCTGTGATTAGGCTAACTTTATGGGCGGCTGGATAATGTGGCTTGTTCCATCCTCTAAATAAAAATAAATACAGATAAATTGAGAGACTGGACAAAACATGGCCAATGGAGTTTAATGTGAAGGAATATGAGGTTATGCACTTCAGTAAGTGGAATCACAAGTCAGATTATCTAAATGGACAGAGATTGCCTATGAGTGATACTTAGAGGGATATATGTGTTCTAATTCATGAATCTCAAAAAGTTAGCAAGCAAGTCAAGAAAGGCTAAATAGTTTGGATTGGTATTCCTTGAGTTTTAGATGAATATGGGGTGACTTTCGCAAACAAACACTCAGTGGCCACTTCATTAGGTACACCTGCACATTAGTGCAAATATGTAATCAGCCAATCATGTGGCAGCAACTCAAAGCATAAAAGCATGCAGATGTGGTCAAAAGGCTTAGCTGTTGTTCAGACCAAACAGTAGACTGGGTGATTGAAGTGATTTTGACGGTGGAATGATTGTTGGTGCCAGATGAGGTAGTTTGGGTATCTCAGAAATGGCTGATCTCCTGAGATTTTCACTCACAACAATCTGTGGAGCAGGAGTTCCAAGCCTTTTTTTTATGCCATTACAGAGAATAGTGCGAAAAACAAAAAAAAACATCCAGTGAGCAGCAATTCTAAGGGCGAAAAGACCTTGTTAATGAGGGAGGTCAGAAGAGAATGGTTCAAGCTGACAAAAAGGCAACAGTAACTCAAATAATCATGCATTACAATAGTGATGTGCAGAAGACATCACTGAACACACAACACATCTAACCTTGAAGTGGAAGGGCTACAGTAGAAGACCATGAACATACTGTATATTCAGTGATCACTTTATAATGTATAGGGGTAATGGTGGGGCTTTGGTGTAGTCTTGTGGGGCTGAGTGGCCTACTCATGCTTCTGTTTTCTTGTGTTTTTGTGATTAGCGCCTAGAATCTTTTTGTTCACTGAACTGAAGTGAGGCACATTGGTTTCATCTGAGACCCAATGAAGCCAGACCTGAATTTGCCCGGAACATAAAATAGATCAAGCTTGCTATTCAAGAGGCTCACAGTTCTGTAATTAAGGCAGGGATGTGGTTTAAGACTTTGGGTATATGTACTGGCTGGTGTTGATTGCAAACTCAGGCCGAGAGACCATGTTCAGAATTGTTTTAAGGAATTCCTGACTGCAAATTCAATACTAGCCGAACGGTTTATTTGCATGTTTTTAAAAAATGTAATTCTTTGCATTTGGCAAAATTCTCAACTCCGTAAATTACTGTTGCAGTAACCCAAATGACGATGTCCCAAGTTCAGAGGTACCTGGTAAGAAGAACAAAACATATTTTTCTTCGATGCTTGAGATCGGCTTGCATCTATAAATATCACTTTTCCTTCGCCAGCTGCATTGCAATTTAACATGTGTGTTATTTACTCAGAACACCCCCCCCCCACACATTTCTCTGAAATCATGCCTGTAATTAGATACTGTTTGCAATTTTTTTGTGTGTAGGGAACAACTTGTACTTCAGCCGTCATATTGTTTATGGATGAAAGAAACACTCTCCAAATCTATCTTACAGTTTTTGGTGACTGCCATGCTGTACTTCAATTATCAGTATACTATGCAATAAAGGGTCTCTCTGTAATTAAAGTACTGTGTAGAAGTATTTGATATATAGATACATAGATAGCTAGATATAGATAGATAACTCGGGTGCCTAAAACTTTTGCACAGTACTGTAGTAATTTTATGTATTGCACTGTACTGCTGCCACAAAAAAAGAATTTCATGACATATGTGAGTGATGATAAATCTGATTCTAATATGGGTCACTATTGTGAACTAAGAGTGGGAAGGGGTTAGAGAGAGGAGAATAATGGTTGGGAAAAGGGGAAGGGGAGTGGGAAACACCAGAGAGATATTCTGTAATGATCAGTTAAACCAATTGTTTGAAATCAGATGACCTTGCATGGTGTCTCAGGGCTGGGTGTGCCTGCAGTTGTGTCACCCCTCGCTACTGGAACTCCTCCCATGATGCTCCAGCCATTCCCAACATCCTTTGCTCCCATCAGAATCACAAACTCGCTCTCTCTGTTCCATGTTGACAAATATAGTACTGTGCAAAAGTCTTAGGTGTGGATATATTTCTTTGGTATATTCAGTGTTTATGACAAGATTTGTTTACTTTCCCCTAAAGAAACTCGAGATGCTGTTCAAATGCAGTCAGAGAATGATGACAATGACGCAAAGGGATCCACAGATGGAATGAATGGTAAGTAGTCTTATTCATTCAGAAAATAACTCAGTGTAAGACCAACCAGCGTAGATCTTACGCAATGAGCTTAGGGCACTGAGGAATGTGGTAGAACAAAGGGACCTGGGAATATAGGTCCAAAATGCATTGAATGTGGTGTCGCAGGTAGATAGGGTCATTAAGAAAACTTTTGGCCTTCATTGATCAAAGAACTGAGTACAGGAGCTGGGATGAGATGTTGAAGTTGTAGAAGATGTAAGTCAGGTGTAATTTGGAGCATTGTGTGCAGTTTTGGTCACCTACCTACAGGAAAGGTGGAAATGAGATTGAAAGAGTAGAAAGTTTACAAGGATGTTGCCAGGACTGGAGGACCCGAGTTATAAAAAATGATTAAATAGGTTATAACTTCATTCTCTTTAGGGGAAGATTTGATAGAGGTATACAAAATTATGAAGTGTATAGATAGGGTAAATGCAAGTAGTCTTTTTCCATTGAGATTGGTTGAGACTACAACTAGAGGTCATGCGCTAAGGGTGAAATGTGAAATGTTTAAGGGAAACATAACGGGAAACTTTTTCACTCAGAGTGGTGGAAGTGTGGAACGAACTGTCAGCACCGGTGGTGGATGCAATTTTGATTTCAACGTTCAAGAGAAGTTTGGATAGGTACATGGATAGGAGGGGTATGGTGGGCTATGTTCTGGGTGCAGGTCAATGGAATGAGGCAGCTTAAATGGTTCAGTATGGACTAGATGGGCTGAAGAGCCTGTTTCTGTGCTGTAGTTTTCTATGACACATTAATAACATGGTATTGATTAACAGAATGCAACACCAGTGGCATAGCAGTTAGCATAACGCTATTACATCGCCAGGGACCCAGATCTGTTTCCTGCCGTTGTCTGTAAAGAAATTGTATGTCCTTCCTGTGACAGCATGGGTTTTCTCCAGGTGCTCTGGTTTCCTCCCACATTCCAAAGATGAGTGTGTGTAAGTTAGTTGGTAACAAGGTGTAATTGGGCAGCACCAGCTTGCTGGGCTGTAAGGGCTTGCTACCGTGCTGTATTTCTAATTTAAAAATAAATATTATTATCACTAAAATGTCCGTGCTGGCCTCTAATGTAATGTAACACTTGGTATTGGTTTATTATTGTCATGTGTACTGAGATAGAGTGAAAATCCTTCGTTTGTGTGCCATTAAGGCAGCTCATGCTATATTTCAGTACATTGAAGTACTCAGAAAAGAATGTAGAATAGAGAGCAGCAGCAACAGAGAAGTTACAGTGTGGGCAAACAAAGAAAGTGTAAGGGCCACAATGGGAGATCAAGAATTAATCTTGAACACATGAGCCTAATTATAGATGGTAGAAGCTCTCCTTGTGTCTGGTAGTGTGTAGTTTCAACTAGCATCTTCTGTCCAGTGGGAGAGGGATTAATAGTTCCCAGTTTAATTGGGTCTGTCTATGAGATTTCTGTAATGAAGAGACAATGCTTGCTTGCCTATTGTAACACTTCCCTGTAAAAACCTGCCTGACTGTGAAATAGACAATGTTAGTCTTTTTCAGAATATTTCATTGGACCAACTTTCAGAGTAAAAGAAAACAAATCAATTCTCCAAAATGTGCTTAACTAGTTAATGTTATCTGAGTTGGGGGACTGGTGCCAAAATTAGTTATCATTCTCGAGCTAGAGCACGTGAGGAAAAACCACTATATCACTCAATCTTTCTTAGTTTTTCTCCTAAACCAAGATGTTTCCTCATAATTAGATAGCCTATTTGATTCATAAGACCATAAGACATAGGAGTAGCATTAGGCTATTTGGCCCATCAAGTCTGCTCCAGCATTCCATCATGGCTGATCCTTTTCTTCCCTCCTCAGCCCCACTGCCCAGCCTTCTCCCCGTACCCTTTGATGACATGGCCAATCAAGAATCTATCAACCTCCACCTCAAATACATGCAGTGACCTGACCTCCTGAGGTAACAAATTTCACAAATTCACCACCCTCTGGCTAAAGAAATTTCTTTGCAACTCTGTTTTAAATGGATGCTCCTCTTTCCTGAGGCTGTGCCCTCTTTGTCCTAGACTTACCCACCATGGGAAACATTCTTTCCATATCTACTCTGTTTAGGCCTTTCAAGATTCAAAAGGTTTCAATGAGATTTCCCCTCATCCTTCTAAATTTCAGTGAGTACAATCCCAGAGCTATCAAACTTATGATAACCCTTTCATTCCCAGAATCATCCTTGTGAACCTCCACTGAATGCACTTCAATGCCAGCACATCTTTTCTTAGATAAAGAGCCCAAAACTGTTCACAATACTCAAGGTGAGGCCTCACCAGTGCCTTATAAAGCCTCAGCATCATATTCCTGCTCTTATATTCTAGACCTCTTGAAATGAATGCTAACATTGCATTTGCCTTCCTCACCACTGGCTTAACCTGCAAGGTAACCTTTAGGGTGTTCTGCACAAGGACTCCCAAGTCCCTTTGCATCTGGGATTTTTGGATTTTCTCCCTGTTTAGAAAATAGTTTGCACATTTATTTCTTCTACCAAAGTGCATGACCATGCATTTTCCAACACTGTGTTTCATTTGTTACTTTCTTGCCCATTCTCCTAATGTTTCTCAGTCCTTCTGCAGCCTACCTGTTCCTTCAACAGTACCTGCCCCTCCACCAATCTTTGTATCATCTGCAAACATGGTGGCAAAGCCATCTATTTCATCATCAAAATCGTTGATACACAGCATAAAAAGAAGCAGTCCCAACACTGACCCCTGCGGAAAACCACTGGCACCCAACCAGGAAAGATCCTTTTATTCCCACTCGCTGCCTCCTACCAATCAGCCAATGCTCCTGTAATACCATGGACAATTAACTTGGTAAGCATCTTGTTAAAGGCCTCCTGAAAATCCAAATATACAACATCCACTGCATCCCCTTTCCTATCCTACTTGTAATATCCTCAAAGAATTCCAACAGGTTCATCAGGGAAGCTTTTCCCTTAAGGAAACCATGCTGACTTTGTCCTGTCTTGTCCTATGTCACCAAGCGCTCCATAACCTTATCCTTAACAATTGAATCCAACATCTTCCCAACCAGAAAGGTCAGGCTAACAGGTCTATAATCTCCTTTCTGCTGCCTCCCTCCTTTCTTAAAGAGCGGAGTGACATTTGCAATTTTCCAGTCCTCTGGAATTATACCAGAGTCTAATGATTTTTGAAAGATCATTACTAATGCCTCCACAATCTCTAGCGCTAACTCTTTTAGAACCCTAGGGTACAGTTCATCTGGTCCAGGTGACTTATGCACTTTCAGGTCTTTCAGCTTTTTGAACACTTTCTCCCTTGTAATTGTAACTGTACTCCTCTTCCCTCACACCCTTCAATACTGGGCACACTGCTAGTATCTTCCACAGAGAAGGCAGATGCAAAGTACACATTTAGTTCATCTACCATCTCCTTGTCCTCCATTATTATTTCTCTGGCCTCATTTTCAGCAGTCCTATATCCACTCTCATCTGTTTTGTTTTTTATATACTTGAAAAACCTTTTCCTATCCACCTTGATATTGTTTGCAAGCTTGCTTTAATATTTCATCTTTTCCCTCCTAATGATTCCTTTAGTTGCTTTCTAAGCATTTTTAAAAGCTTCTTAATCCTCTGCCTTCCCATTAATTTTTGCTTTGTTGTATGTCCTCTCGTTTGTTTTTACCTTAGCTTTGACTTCCCTTGTAAGCCACGGTTGCACTATTTTGCCATTTGTGTACTTCTTTGTTTTTGAAATATATCTATGCTGCACCTTCTTCAGTTTCCCCAGAAAATCAAGCAATTGCTGTTCTGTTGTCATCCCTGCCAGCATCTCCTTCCAATTTACTTTGGCCAACTCCTCTCTCATACCACTGTAATTTCCTTTACTCTATTGAAATACTGCTACATCAGACTTTACTTTCTCCCTAGCAAATTTCAAGTTGAACTCATTCATATTGTGATCACTGCTTCCTATGGGTTCCTTTACCTTAAGCTCCCTAATCACCTCCGGTTCGTTATTACCTCCCAATCCAGTCCAGCTGATCTCTTAGTTGGCTCAATGACAAGCTGTTCTAAAAAGCATTCAACAAATTCACTCTCTTGAGATCCATTACCAACCTGATGTTCCCAATCTACCTGCATGTTAAAATCTCCCATGACTATTGAAACATGCCTTTTGACAGAGGTGTACAAGTTCAACCAAGCCCTTAAGTATGATTTCTTTTTCAATTCTTAATGATTTTTCCTTATTTTAGCAGGTTAACCCAGCAGATTCCTTGGCTCAAATAACTCTACCTGATCACCACATAATACAAGTGCTTTCTAATTATCTCATCATTTTTTCCAATCCTACACTAAGGGCCTTCCACAATAGAAACATAGAAAACCTACAGCACAATACAGGCCCTTCGGCCCACAATAGCGTCACTGAAATGAAAATCTCTAATTTCAGATGACAGTCAACTTTGAAAACTGCAACAAAAACAAGCAGCATGATTTGTATTAAACAAGAACCTAAAAAGTTGCTAATTTGGCATGGAACTCCATTTTAAGATTTACTGCGAAAAGGCACATGATTTTAATAACTGTGGATTTACAAGGATGTTCCCTGGATTGGGGAGCATGCCTTATGAGAATAGGTTGAGTGAATCCAACATCCTTTGCTCCTTTTCTCCCTGGAGCGCCGGAGCATGAGAGGTGACCTGACAGAGATGTATAAGATGATGAGAAGCATTGATCATGTGGATAGTCAGAAGCTTTTTCCCAGGGTTGAAATGGCTAGCACGAGAGGGCACAATTGTAGGTACAGAGGCGATGTCAGGGATAAGTTTATTATGCAGAGAGTGGTGAGTGCGTGGAATGGGCTGCTGGTGATGATGGTGGAGGCAGATACGATAGGGTGATTTAAGAGACTCCTGGACAGGTACATGGAGCTCAAAAAAATAGAGGGCTATGGGTAACCCTAGGTAATTTCTAAAGTAAGCACACCATTGTGGGCCAAAGGGCCTGTATTGTGCTGTAGGTTTTCTTTGTTTCTGTTACTTTTTACTTCTTCAGCAGGAATGCAAGAACCCAACAAGAATGAAGATGAAGATGAAAATACAAGTCCAATAGAGGTCAGCAATTTTTGGCAATAAAATGTCGTGAACCAGTTGGAAATAAGCAGATAACCCAAAGTGCCTTTACAATTTATAATATTCTCATCATTAAGTGATTTTTAGGTTACCAATTGAAAGGGGGGGCTAATTTATCTTTTCCATGTAGGAGTACCACGTCACTCTTCTGTTATTTTAATTGCAATGGAATGGCATTCCTTTGTATGAAGTATATAACAGTAGATATAATTCTAAATCACACACTTGAAAATATGAATTGAATTGTGTTTCCTTGTCTTACCCTTCCTGAAGTCCACAATCAGTTCTTTGGTCTTGCTGATGTTGAGTGCAAGGTTGTTACTACATCATTCAATTAACTGGTATATCTCGCTTCTGTACGTCATTTTGTCACCATCTGAAATTCTGCCAACAATGGTAGTATCATAAACAAATTTATAGGTGCCGTTTGAGCTATGCCAAACACACAATCTTGGATGTAGAGAGTGTAGAGCAGTGTGCTAAGCACACATACCTGTGGGAGTGCCAGTGTTAATCGTCAGTGAGGTGGCGATGTTATCTCCAATCTGCACAGATTGTGGTCTACCAGTTACGAAGTCAAGGATCCAGTTGCAGAGGGAGGCACAGAGGCCTAGAATCATGCAAACAACATGAAAGTGACTCCACAGCCACAAAACCAATTCATCGCTACAGCCTGTCCAGGAGCCCATTAATTGCAGGCTACAGTGTTAGTTCAGTGCAGAGATGAGTAAACCTAATGTTTGGGAGGGGATGCGAACATTAGATAGGTCAACCTGGCAGTGGATTTTACACAGGCAGTGAAAGTTGAGCTCTTCATGCTTTGAGGTTGCTGTTGTAGACTGTCTGTTCCCCAACAACAGAAAGATAAGGATCACTTATGCTTGCTTGATGATAAGCTTCAAGCTGGCTATTAAATCTTAATGTTCAATCACTTTTCCTCAGTCAAAGGCTGTGTTCGAGTACTGAAAGTACATGTCAATTTCACCAATGATGTCTATCTTCCCTGAGACATGGTTCCCAATGTATTAACTTTCTCCAGATTCTCGTCAGTGGCATTGGTATGGGTTGGTGGGCAGTTTGGGGTTCTACCATAGAGGCACACTGGAGGAGGACCTTTGTTCTTATGGAGAATGCTAGACCCACTTACTTAAACATTTTTTGTTGAACAAGTCAACCTAAGGCTCAGCATGTCCATATGCAAATGTGGCCTGCACACTGAAGTTTGCTGATGAGGATGGAAAGACCCAGATACTTTTATGAAGGCAAAGTTTCTTATTTTGCCTGTGGATTAATTCCACTCCACTAGGAAGCTTGTTGAAGAAGGGTAATGTATTTAAAGTCATTGATGACTAAAGCCTTGTCCAACTCTAGCCTGCACTGAGATTGGATCTGTTGTTGGTTCTGTGGTTAAAATGTGGCAAAGTGATGTTCTCACATTCTTGGAAAACAGGGCAACATAATTTAAATTACTTGCTCTGTAAGTTCCTTTCCTCTGCACAATGATAGAAATCCCTTAGAAAAGCAAGGCCTCAATTTTGTGTTTCATTTATTTTGTAAGACTCAGGATTGCTTGAAATTACGTACATAAAATAAATCAAATAAGTGTGATATAGTTTTCAATGAGATAACATGGTTAGAATTAAAATGCTAAAAGCAGCAGTTAGTCTAGTTTCATGTAACCTAATAATAGTATACTGGAATTAAATGTCATGACTTAAGCTACACTATAAATAATGTAACTGTTTAGATGGAGGCAATGCTGTGTTGTTATTAACCTTGGACACCCTGATGGTCTCAATTCCTGCTAGAAAATGTACTCCTTGCTATTTTCAACATTAATTTCCATTATCACTGTGACGTGGTATTTTGGTCATAAATAATTAATCTGTGTTCCTTACCAATCATAATCACAAATATGTCAATGCTCTTTACCCAATACTTATATTTTTGCTTATAGGGAACAGATATATTGTTCCTTAGTAATTCCATAAGTACTCCACACCATAATAATCCATTGCATTAATACCCTTTTCCATTCTGATGAGTCCCTGACCAAAAATTTTGACTTTTCTTCTCTTCCCATGGCCATGGGATTACTTTGTAGGTTCTTTCACAATTTTCTGTTTTTCCCTTGTCTCCACTGTTTTGGTTCATGAACAATGTGTGCATTGACTTTTACAAGTCCGTACCAGATTCTCCCTCATTCACACTACCTAACTTTATTTATCTCATTCATCTTTAGTAAATTAAATTTTGACTTGTAAGTGAATCAGTCTGTAGATCTGAGAGCTTGGATTTGAGTTAATGAAGCACAAAGACCAGGCTGATACCATTTCTTAATCTCTGGCCTGGAAATTGTGCATTATGTTCAGAGTCAGAATTAGAATCATATTTAATATAGAAACATAGAAAACCTACAGCACAATACAGGCCCTTCGGCCCACAAAGCTGTGCCGAACATGTACTTACTTACATATCTCCGGCATATGTTGTGAAATTAGTTAACTTTACGGCAGCAGTTCAATGAAATGCATGATAAATAGAGGGAAAAATGAAGTTACATTAAGTATATATCTCTCTATTAAATTTAAGTTAAAATAAGCAGTATAAAAAACAGAAATAAAAAATTAGTGAGGTAGTGTTGATAGATTCAATGATCATTTAGAAACCAGATTGGAGAAGGGAAGAAGCTGTTTTGGAATCACTGAGTGTGTGCCTTCAGGCTTCTGTACCTCATTCCCGACAGTAACAGTGTGAAGAGAGCATGTCCTGGGCAGTGAGGATCGTTAATGATGGACACCCCCTTCCTAAGACATCGCTCTTTGAAGATGTCTTGGATACTACAGAGGCAAGTACTCATGATGGAGCTGACTAATTTTTGCAACTTACTTCAATCTTGTGCAGTAGCTCCCCTCTCCCCCATACCAGATGGTGATGCAGCCAGTCAGAATGCACTCCATGGTACATTTCAAAGGCCTTTCATTTTTTTGGGTTTTATGATGAAATTCAATGTTTGGAAACAGTTTATTTTTGTAAGTATTGGCCTGTTCACCACTATTAAACTCCAGGTCCAGATGGACTGCTTACGTATTGGAGAGTTAAGAGATCAGAATCAGGTTTATTATCACCAGCATGATAATATAGAAAGAAAATAAATAAGTAAACCAATTACAGTCAGTCAATGAGAAGAGGGCCTGCCCTGGGTTGTCCTTTAAAATGAACGTTGTCTTTCTGAGGCATCGCTCCTTAAAGATGGAGTTGACTAATTTTACTATTTTCTGTAGCTTCTTTCAATCCTGTGCATCAACCACCCCTCCCTCCACCCTATGCCAGACAGTGATGCAGGCTGTCAGAACACTCTCCACGGTACATCTAGAGAAGTTAGTGTGTTTTAGTTGCCAAACCAAATCTCTTCAAACTCCTAATGAAATATAACTGTGTTTTTGCCTTCTTTATAGCTGCATCAATATGTTGGGACCAGGTTAGATCCTCAGAGGTTTTGACACCCAGGAACTTAAAATTGCTCACACTCTCCACTTCTGATCCCTCCAAGGATTGGTTTGTGTTCTTTCACCTTACTCTTCCCGGTTTATAACCAGCTCTTTTGTCTTACCAACATTGAGTGCAAGATTGTTGCTGCAACACCACTCAACTAGCTGGTATATCACGCGCCTGTATGCCCCCTCATCTCCATCTGAGATTCTACCAACAATGGTTGAATCATCAGCAAATTTGTAGATAGTATTGGAGCTATGCCTAGTCACACAGTCATGGGTATAGAGTGAGTAGAGCAGTGGGCTAAGCACACACCCCTGAGGTACATCAGTGTTGATCATCAGCAAGGAGATATCATCACCTATCTGAACAGATTATAGACTGCCCATCAGGAAGTAGAGGATCCATTTGCAGAGGGAAGTACAGAGGCCCAATTTCTGTAACATCATTCAGGATTGTGGGAATGATGGTGTTATGTGCTGAGCTATAGTCGATGAACAGCATCCTGACATAGGTGTTTGTATTGTCTAGGTGATCTAAGGCTGCGTGAAGAGCCATTGAAATTGCGTCTGCTGTAGACTTATTGTGGTGATAGGCAAATTGCAATGGGTCCAGGTCCTTGCTGAGAGAGGAATTCATTCTAGCCATGAAGCTCACAAAGCATTTCATCACAATAGATGTGAGTGTTATGGGGCGATAGTCATTAAGGCAGCTCACACTACTCTTCTTGGGCACTGGTATAACTGTTGCCTTTTTGAAGCAGGTGGGAACTTCTGACTGTAGCAGTGAGAGGTTGGAAATGTCCTTGAAAACTCCTGCCAGTTGGTTGGCACAAGCTTTCAGAGCCTTACCAGGTACTCCATCAGGGCCTGTTGCTTTCCAAGGGTTTACCCTCTTTAAAGACAGCCTAACATCACCCTCTGAGACACAGATCACAGAGTCACTGGGTGCAGCAGGGATCTTCACAGCTGTAGTTATGTTCACCCTTTCAAAGTGGGCACAGAAAGCACTGAGCTAATCTAGTAGTGAAGCATTGCAGTCATTCATGCTATTGGGTTTTGCTTTATCGGAAGTAATGTCCTGCAAACCCTGCCCGAGTTGACATGCAACCTCGCTCAGAATTGTCTCTTTACCCTTGAAATAGCCTGCCTCAAGTCATACCTGGTTTTCTTGTACAGACCTGGGACACCAGGCTTATATGCCATAGATCTAGCCCTCAGATGATGTACCTCCTGGTTCATCCATGGTTTTTGGTTTGGGAATGTACAGCAGGTTTTCATAGGCACACACTCATCAACACAAGTTTTAATGAAATCATCAACTGCAGCATACTTATCCAGATTCAAGGATGAATCCCTAAATACAGTCCAGTCCACTGATTCAAAGTAGTCCTGTAAGCGCTCCTGTGCTTCCTTTGTCCATACTTTCTTGGTCCTCACTACTGATGCTGCAGGCTTCAGTCTCTGTTTATACTTAGGGAGTAGAAGTTTTGCCAGGTGATCAGAGTTTCGGAAGTGAGGATGTGGAATAGCATGGTAGGCATTCTTGATGGTGGTGTAACAGTGATCCAGTGCGTTCTTTCCTTTGGTACTGCAAGTGAGTTACTGATGATAATTACTTAGTGATTTTTTTTTGGCGGGCCTGGTTAAAATATCTCAAAATGATGGTGAAGCCATCAAGGTGGCAGTTTCATGCATGCTGATCCCATTGCTCAGATCATCTAAAGCCTGTTTGACTTGGGCCTGAGGTAGAATGTATGCTAGTACAGTACTAAAACGATTGCAGAAATCTCCAACGGCAAGTAAAATGGACAGCACTTAATGGTGAGATATTTCAGGTCTAGTGAGCAGAATTGGGACACACTGATACATTTGGGCACCAAGGGGAGTAGATCATGAGGTATACACATTCACCACTGCTTTTGACAGACGTGACAGTCCTATCATGACGGTCAATCTTAAATGCTGCGTCCGGTACGGAAGGGGTTAACCAGGATTCTGTGAAACAAAGGACGCATGCGGTCCTAATGTCCCTCTGACACAGCTCACTGGCTGCAAGATCTTCGATTTTATTTACTAGAGACCATACGTTTTCCAGCAAGATAGTTGGTACAGAGTCAAAAACCACGTTCCCTTAAAAGCACTTGTACCCCTGACCTGCAGCCACATTTCCTAGGTGGAATCCGGCGAGAAGTAAGGCCACAATCGGCATTGCTTCCGTTGGTTTTAAGCAACGATAATTTGTTCAATTGCATTAAGACATCTTTATTAGCTATGCAAACCTTGGAAGCAGTTGTGATTCTCAGCTGTATTAGGCTGAAAGGGGAATATTTAAACGTATCCATTGAGCTCCGCTACTCGAGATCGCCGTTCCGTAAGTCACCCCAGAAGTGATCGATTGAATCGATTTGTTAGTCTGCAAGGTGAGTAGGAGCAGCTTTGCCACGCAGGTGACAGGATGCTTTCACAGTTGTACTGAAGCCGATTTTCTGCAGTACTAGGGCAGTGGATTCAGTTTCAGAACAATTCTATTTTTCAACTATCACAGTTGTACGCTGACTTTGATGATAATGCTCAAAGTTACAGTCAAAGTAAATTTATTATCAAGTACATACTGTGTATATCACCATGCACCACCTTGAGAGTCATTTTCTTGCAGGCATTTACAAGAAAATAAACAAATACAATATAATTTATGAAAAATTATACATAAATGAATATCTTTTCATTAAGTTATCATTGGAAATTATGAGTTAGGTGGTCAGACAGGAGCCCATGTCTCTTAGTGGCTATTATTGATCTTTACAATAGGGGAAAGTTGAGGATTTTTATAGTTAAAGGCATATTGTTCACCACTTAAAAAAAGGAATTTAAAATTTACTGCTGGTTGAAAACTCTGGAGACTTCATTTGGAGAAATTAAGGCGATGATTGGACTAAGTTAAGAAGCCAGCCATTCAAGCAAAACCCAAACTTACTTCTCTCTAGTTTGGCAGCCTTAAAAGGAAAAGTGACAAGTAATTCCAAATCTGGTTACAGTATTGCATGGTAGTTCAGACTCAATGGCATAACCATTTCACCCTAAAGTTGTACAAGTTTCTGCATAAAATGCTGAAAACTCCAAAAAGTTTAAAGTATGTAAATCCCATCTTTGCACGGAATATAAATTACATTAACATTTAAATCCTTTTCTCTTAGATGAAAGAAGCTGATGTGAAAGACTCCAGTCACGTAGAGGAATCAGAAGATGGAAAATTGCAAGGAGACCAGCAATAAATGAATTCTTTATCTGAGGCTTAAATCAATTGTATCCCAGGATACACAACAGCAGTATGTGTTAATTCACTGTCAGTGTGGCACTTGCTGAAGAATAGCCAATGAATATCAATCCCAAGGTCATTTAACTAAATGTTCTGCACTTTCTGTAACCGTTAACTGTTCTAACTTCCAATAAAAATTATTTGCTCCTTAAAATTTTACAGTTATAGGAACAGGACCAATAAGATCATATTATATAATATTTTACAGAAAGCAACTTGACATGATTGTTTGTTCCTTGTTTGGTTGAATGTGATGTGCTATTAGAGATACCTTATTCATGCTTCTATTAATAAATTACTTACAATAAACTCATTTCTTGGCTCAAGATTTTAAAAAATTTGAATGTATTTTGTACAGTTATATGATGGATGATTGAATATTCCAAACGGCAGGCCAGCGCAGGTATAGTTCAAAGTAATAGGATGCTGAACTGTACCTCCATTACTCATTAAAATAAAGCACAATAATAAATCAACACACCCTCCTCCTCCTACTTTCAAATCTCTTACGATCTTTCCTTTCAGTTAGTCCTGACGAAGGGTCTCGGCCCGAAATGTCAACAGCACTTCTCCCTATAGATGCTGCCTGACCTGCTGCGTTCTACCAGCATTTTGTGTGTGTTGCTTGAATTTCCAGCATCTGCAGATTTCCTCGCGTTGGCCACAATATTAAATGTTGATTTTATCTGAACAGAGGCTAAACACACCATAAAAAGGACTAACAAACTGGAGGAAACTGTATAGCAGCACCAGTAAATAACAACTGGAACTATTATCTGAACCTTTCCATTTTTTTGTCGTCCGACCAACATCATGATTTATTGGTGATGTTCACTGCTAAGAACTTGAAGCTCTTAACCTCTTAACGTTGAGGTGGACAGGAATATGCCCACTGCCACTGTTCCTGAAGTTAATGAAATGTTGTCAGTCATGACAGATGTCACTAAACTCCCTATCTCGTTCCTCTACTATGACTCATCGTTATTTGAGATCCAGAATTATCATTTGAAAATTTGTAGATGGCGTTAGAGCAGAATCTGGCTATGCAGTCATTAGTGTACAGGAAGCAGAGTAAGGGACTGAAGACACAACCTTGTGGAACACCATTGTTTAGAATAATTGTGGCGGAAGTGTTGCTGCCTATGCTTACTGATTGCAGTCTATCGATGAGGAAGTCAAGGTTCCATTTGTCGAGGGAGGTATTGATTCCCAGGGTCCAAAGATTGCATTGATATCTTGCACATAGAACCTTGTGGTTTGAAGGACAATCATTCCAGCCCTAGGACAATAAATTTTCAGGGTAAAATCAATTTTACTGTCCAACACCTTACACAAGTCAGGTGTGTGAAGTAATGGTCTCCACGTGATTGGAAAACCGCTGCTCCAACAACTCTCAAGAACTGTTAAACCACCAAGACAAATCAGACTGTATCCTATCCATAATGTAGTGCCATGAAATGCCCTAATGCAGCATGTGCACACAACAATTGCAGCTTAGAGGCTGAGATCTGAGCCATCATTGACTCATTCATGAAAGTATACAAGAACAAAGATCTTGCACTCAACTTCTACAAGACAAATATCTTCTCTTAACTGCCCTCACTTCACAGCTAACATTGTCCTTCAACAATATATGTTAATGGCAGGACCCTGGAGTTCGTGGATTAGGTATACTGTTAAATGTTATGAAAATGTACAATAGCTAGAATGTTACAACGTGAGGAACTGCAAGTTTGCTATAGTCCTGATGAGATCACACATGCACTGTACAATTCAAGAATAGTATATGGGCTTTGGAGAAATGCACCAGTGATTTACCATATACTTTAGAATCAGAAAGTTATTAACCTTTCTTACACCTGTTGTGAAATTTAGTGCAACAAATAAAAAATTGCTATAAATTACAAATATAATTTTAAAAAAAGTAGTGCAAAAAGAGAGGAAAAAATGAAGTGGTGCTCATGGGTTCATGGACCATTCAGGAATCTGATGGCAGAGAGGAAAAACTGTTCCTAAAATGTTGAGTGTGTGTCTTCAAGCTCCTGTATCTCCTCGATTGAAGTACTGAAGGCATGTGCTGGATGGTGAGGGTCCCTAATGATCAATGATGTTTTCTTCAGGCATTGCCTATTGAAGATGAAGAAGAGTAGATAAGAGTAGAAAGTGGATTCATTTTCCATGACAAGTCATGATCTTAGTATTTATTATTATTATTTTGTATTTGCATAGATCATCTTGTACATTTTAATTTTTTCTCAGACTTTGATGGTGCGTAGTTTCTCATTGATTCTATTGTATTTATTTGTTCTACTGTGAACACACACACTCTTTGATGCTAAATTTATTTTGATCTTCAATATCTTCAAGGTGATGGAGCTGCCTGAGTTTACAACTCTGCAGCTTTTTCTGATTCTGTGCTCTGCCATCTCCATACCAAATTGTGATACCACCAGTCAGAATGCTCTCCACAGAATATCTGTAGAAACCTGCTGGAGTTTTTGGTGACATAAAGCTTACCTTGACTTTTAGGATAAATTGCCGAAAGATTACATCAAATAAGATTTCACTTAAAATTTGCAGGATGATTAGCTGAAGGCTTTCAAGAAAAGGAGGAAAAAGGAAGAAAAGAGAAACAATATGTATTAATGGGGAAGTCAAAGGAGGCAGTGTCTAAATATTATAGTTGAGTCTTTAATGAGTAAAGGTATGAAATACTAATGCAAACAAAGATTAATAGAAATTTGTAATTAACTTCCACAGGTAGCATTGGTGCTACATCAACAGTATTTTAAAGCTGAGATTGATAGCTTTCTTAAATACAGAAATACAGTACATTAAGGAATAAGAGAAACATAAGGGTATATGATCATAGATCAGCCATAATACCGTGTTCATGCTGAATAGTAAACTTGACTTTTCCAGTTGCTATGGTCCTGTGAAGACAAAAATCAGACAAAAATAGAAACAGTAAACCTTGGAAATATTCAGTGGATTAAGCTGAATGGAAGAGAGCTAGTATTTCAGGTTAATGACTTTACATCAAAACAAGAAAAAAGTTTGAGGAAAACTAGACACATTCACCTGAAGCCTTTTATGTTCCTTGCTGAAAATTCCAAAAGAGCTTACAACCAATGAAATGCTTTTGAAATGTAATTTCCATTATAATGATGGAGATATATAAATCAACTGTACTGGGATGGCAGTCTAGAATTTTGTTCTTTAATCTCTGGAATTGGACATGAAACCACAACCTTCTGACTCAGATTCTGTGAGAGTCACCAATTCAACCCCAGGTAATGTCACTCCACTCTTTAAGAAGGGAGGGAAGCAGAATAAAGGAAATTATAGCCCAGTTAGCCTGACCTCAGTGGTTGGGAAGATGTTAAGAGTCCATTGTTAAGGATGAGGTCTCAGGGTACTTGAAGACACATGATAAAATAGACAGTAGTCAGCATGGTTTCATTAAGTCTTAATGGTTAAGGGAAAATCTTGCGTGTCAAATCTGTTGGAATTACTTGAGGAAATAACAAACAGGATAGACAGAGGAGAATTGGTGGGTGTTGTGTACTTGGATATTCAGGCCTTTAACAAGGTGCTGCACATGAGGCTGCTTAACAAGAGGCCACGGTATTATAGGAAAGATACTAGCATGGATAAAGGACTGTCAGCAGGCAGAGTGGGAATTAAGGGAGCCTTTTCTGACTTGCTGTCGGTGACTAGCGGTGTTACACAGGGATCAGTGTTGAACTGCTTTTTATGTTATATGTGAATGATTTGTATGATGGAATTGATGGCCTTTTGGCCAAGTTTTCAGACAATACGAAGATAGGTGTAGGGTTAGGTGGTGTTGAAGAAGCAGGGAGTCTGCAGAAGGACTTGGAATGAGCAAAGAAGTGACTGATGAAATACAGTGCTGGGAGAAAATTCAATAATTTGAAGTGCAAAGGGACTTGCAGAATTCCCCAAAGGTTAACTTGCAGGTTGAGTTGATGGTGAGGAAGGGAATAACAATGCTACCATTCATTTCGAGAGAACTAGAATTTAAAAGGAAGGAAATGATGCTGAGGTTTTAAAAAGCACTGGTGATGCCTCACTTGGAGCACTGTGAACAGATTTGGGCTCATCTGAGAACAGATGTACTGACATTGGAGAGGGTTCATAGAAGCTTCATAAGAATGATTCTGGGAATGAAAGGGTTATTGCATGAGGACCACTTGATGGCTCTGGGCCTGTACTCCCTAAAGTTTAGAAGAATGAGGGGAGATCTCAGTGAAACCTATCGAATGTTGGAACTCCTAGATAGAGTGGATATAGAGAGGATGTTTCCAATAGTGGGGGGATCTAAGACCAGAAGTAACAGCTTCAAATAGAGGGTCGCCCATTTAGAATGGAGATAAGGAGGAATTTCTTTAGCTAGACCATGGTAAATCTGTGGAATTCATTGCCATAGGCAGCTGTGAACGCCAAGTCATTGGGTTTATTTAAGACGGATTTTGATAGGTTCTTGATTAGTCAGGGTGTGAAGGGTTACAGGGAGAGAAGGCAGGAAAATGGGGTTGAGAAGGAAAATGGACTACAGAGGATGCAATATTAGATCTCCTATTAGGAAATGAGTTAGGACAGGTGACGGAAGTGTGTGTAGAGGAACACTTTGGTTCCAGAGATCATAACACCATTAGTTTCAACTTGATCATGGATAAAGATAGATCTGGTCCTCGGGTTGAGGTTATAAACTAGAAAAAGGCCAAATTTGAAGAAATTAGAAAGGATCTAAAAAGCGTGGATTGGGACAGGTTTCTCTGGCAAGGATGTTGTAGGTAAGTGGGAGGCCTTCAAAGGAGAAATTTTGAGAGTGCAGAGTTTGTATGTTCCTGTCATGATTAAAGGCAAGGTGAATAAGAATAAGGAACCTTTGTTCTCTAGGAATATTGGAACTCTGAAAAAGAAGACGAGAGAGATGTATGACATGTATAGGAAAGGGAGCAAATAAAGTACTTGAGGAGTATAAAAAGTGCAAAAAAAACTTAAGAAAGAAATCAGAAGGGTTAAAAGAAGACATGAGGTAGCTTTGGCAGTCAAGGTGAAGGATAATTCAAAGAGCTTCTACAAATTTATATTAAGAGCAAAAGGATAGTAAGGGATAAAATTGGTCCTCTTGAAGATCAGAGTGGTCGGCTATGTATGAAACCAAAAGAAATGGGGGAGATCTTAAATGGGTTTTTTGCATCTGTATTTACTAAGGAAACTGGTATGGAGTCAATGGAAATAAGGCAAACAAGTAGTGAGGTCATGGAACCTATATAAATTGAAGAGGAGGAGGTGCTTGCTATCTTGAGGCAAATCAGAGTAGATAAATCCCCAGGACCTGACAGGGTATTCTCTTGGACCTTGAAGGAGACTAGTGTTGAAATTGCAGGGGCCCTGGCAGATATATTTAAAATGTTGGTATCTATGGGTGAGGTGCCAGAAGATTGGAGGACAGCTCACATTCCATTGTTTAAAAAGGGCTCTAAAAGTAACCTGGGAAATTAAAGGCTGGTAAGTTTGATGTCGGTAGTAGGTAAATTATTGGAAGGCGTACTAAGAGATAGGATCTACAAGTATTTAAATAGACAGGGACTTACTAGGGAGAGTCAAAATGGCTTTGTGCGTGGTAGGCTATGTTTAACAAATCTATTAGAGTTTTTCGAGGAAGTTACAAGGAAAGTGGATAAAGGGAAGGCAGTGGATGTTGTCTACATGGATTTTAGTAAGGCCTTTGACAAGGTTCCACATGGGAGGTTAGTTAGGAAGATTCAGTCGCTAGGTATACATGGTGAGGTAGTAAATTGGATTAGACATTGGCTCAATGGGAGAAGTCAGAGAGTGGTAGTGGAGGATTGCTTCTCTGAGTGGAGACCTGTGACTAGTGGTGTGCCACAGGGATCAGTGCTGGGTCCATTGTTATTTGTCATCTATATCAATTATCTGGATGATAATGTGGTAAATTGGATCAGCAAATTTGCTGATGATACAAAGATTGGAGGTGTAGTGGACAGTGAGGAAGGTTTTCAAAGCTTGCAGAGGGATTTGGACCAGCTGGAAAAATGGGCTGAAAAATGGCAGATGGAGTTTAATACAGACAAGTGTGAGGTATTGCACTTTGGAAGAACAAACCAAGGTAGAACATACAAGATAAATGGTAGGGCACTGAGGTGTGCAGTAGAACAGAGGGATCTGGGAATACAGATACAAAATTCCCTAAAAGTGGCATCACAGGTAGATAGGTTAGTAAAGAGAGCTTTTGGTACATTGGCCTTTATAAATCAAAGTACTGAATATAAGAGTTAGAATGTTATGGTGAGGTTGTATACGGCATTGGTGAGGCCGAATTTGTAGTATTGTGTGCAGTTTTGGTCACCAAATTACAGGAAGGATATTAATAAGGTTGAAAGAGTGCAGAGAAGGTTTACAAGGATGTTGCCGGGACTTGAGAAACTGAGTTACAGAGAAAGGTTGAATAGGTTAGGATTTTATTCGCTGGAGCGTAGAAGAATGAGGGGAGATTTGATAGAGGTATATAAAATTATGATGGGTATAGATAGAGTGAATGCAAGCAGGCTTTCTCCACTGAGGCCAGGGAAGAAAAAAAAAGAGGACATGGGTTAAGGGTGAAGGGGGAAAAGTTTAAAGGGAACATTAGGGGGGGATTCTTCACACAGAGAGTGGTGGGAGTGTTGAATGAGCTGCCAGATGAAGTGGTAAATGCGGGCTCACTTTTAACATTTAAGAAAAACTTGGACAGGTACGTGGATGAGAGGTGTATGGAGGGGTATGGTCTAGGTGCAGGTCAGTGGGACTAGGCAGAAAAATGGTTTGGCACAGCCAAGAAGGGCCAAAAGGCCTGTTTCTGTGCTGTAATGTTCTATGGTTCAGTCATGATGAAGTGGCAAGCAGACTAGATGGGCTGAATGGCCTAATTTTGCTATTATGTCTCATGGTCTTGGACAGGCAGTTGAGATTAAAGAAAAGAGATGCTCAAATGCAATGGAAAAATAGAGTATTTGCAGGAATAGTAATATTATCTTCTGTCATTGAACTAAAATAAAAATACACATAATGAGAGTAGGTCAGCCAGAAAATCAGGCAGTTAGAACTTCCACAAATATATAAAATGGTAGAGATCAGCTAAAATAAACATTAACTCTGAAACTATGAGACTGGGAAATAAACAACAGGCGAGACATTAAACAAATATTTTGCACATTTTCATAGTACAAGGCACGAAAGGCATCCCAGTAAGTGAAGAAAATCTGGGGCAAAAGAGGAGAGCTTAAAGCAGTAACTATCACCAGACAAGAGATACTAGCAAACTAATCGGACTAGAGCTTGATGGTCTGCATCCTAGAGTGCACAGAGAAGTGACAAAAAAATAGGGGATGGAATCTAAAGGCTAAATAAATGTATCGCAAAAATGCTGAAATCTAGTTTTAGGGAATACAGAAAATCATAATTCAATCACGATGAGTTAATGTGACTTTTGAAGAGAGCAAGAGTGTTTAATGCAATTATCCTAGGTTTATAAGAGTATAATAAGCAAGGTGGATCAAGAGATACCAACAGAGGTACTGTCTGAATTTTCAGAAACCACTCAGAAAGCTACCATATAAAAGATTATTAGCCAAGGTGAGAGTTTATGACATTTTAGGGTAATCTAAACAGAGTTGGGCTAATTGGATTATTTTTATGCTGGCAAACGGTAACTGTTGATTTGTCATGGGGATCAATCTGTATTACTGGTAATGTAGACAGAAAAAGCAAGGATATTGTAGCCAGCTTTGCTAATGATATTCAGCAGATTTGTTGCAACACCCTTGTGGAACAGCATGTTGTGAGTTCACAGAGACCAAGATGCAGAAGGTGACAGATCTTTTAAAGTTTCTAACCACAAGGAATGGGGGTTCAGTTGCGCGATACATTCAAATCCGAGATCAATTTTGGTAATTGGTAATGCTGTCACATGCATTGATTTTACAGTGGAAAACTTTGCTTTGAATGCCCTCTCGCCAATCATTCCAAATGTAAGTGCATCAAGAGAGTACAAAACAGAAAAGTAAAAACAGAATGCAGAATATATGCTACAGTCACAGAGAACGCGCAATTCAGGTGGACAAATAAGGCGCAAAGGCTATGATTTAAATATATTGAGACATCAAGCGTTCATCTTTATTGTATAAGAGGCCCATTCAAAAGTTTTATAGCAGCAGGGTAGTTTTGAGCCTGGTGTTTCCTAGCTTGTACATCTTCTGCCCCATGGAAGAGAGAAGAGTCCGCGGTGTATCAGATTCAATGGTGGGGGGGGGGGGGGGGGGGAGTTTGCTTTAGTAAGGTGAGATAACAACTCTACCTCAACCTTCTGAATTCAGCACGGGCATAGAGAGCCGAGTAGCCGCTTCTCCTGCTTCTATTAAGTGAGTGAACGAATATTTAGCAATGAATGTTGGTTATCTATTTTGGTAATAAACACAGAAAAGCAGACTATTCTTTATAAATAAAAAAGAGTAAACACACGAGAAACTACAGATGCTGTGTATCTAGAGCAACAGACCTGTCCTGGTGAAGGGTCTCGGCCCGAAACGTCGATTGTTTATTCATTTCCATAGATGCTAACTGACCTCCTGAGTTCCTCAGACCTCCCAAAGCCTGCGACACGCTTTCAGGAAGTCACGCCCCGACCGCCTGAGCAGCTGACTCAATTGGTTCAAAGGCTGACGGCGGGCCGCGATTGGATTGGACGGCGGTGGCTGTCATTCCGGGTGACGTCGGCGCGTCGTTGCTAATGGCCGCTGCAGTCCCGTGTGGTTGGTTTCTACTTCCTGGACTAGGAGGGGAAGGGAGCGAGGAGCCGAGTGGAGGGAGGAATTAGGTTTTACCGTGTGCGGGAGGAGAAGGAGCTCTTCTGAATGATCACACAGGAGGGTTGGAATCTGTGCAGATGGCGACGGGTTTCCGATTATAATAATGCGTGTGCTTTTCCCTTGCTCTCCTTCTCTTTGGCATTGAAGATCTGAGGCAGGAAGATGCCTTTCGAGAGATTCTGCCTGGCAGCGCAGGCTCGCTTCGATTCAAAGTGGCTGAAGACGGATTTGCAGGTATTAAAATTAAATAGGTAATTATTTTTAGCATGTTTCTGTGCGCGCATGTGTTTGTCTGAGAATGATGTGGGTTAATATAATTGCGACCGTCTCCTGAAAGCTTGCAATTTGAAATAAGGGCAGTAATACGATTGGGATGATGTATTTCTTGCTGGGTGTGTGGGTGAGGGATGCAGAGGGATTATTGCAGTGTGTCATATTGTTAGTCTGTTTTCCGCGCAAACACCCCTCAGTCTGAAACACTGACTTCTTTCTTCCTCTACCTTATCTCCTTAATTTTCAAGGATGGCAATCCGGCATTAAAATAGGACAATGCATTTGCTTTAAGAAATACACAGATGTGTCTCTATAAAATCTTCGTATTGTCTTGAGTGCAATTTGGTTCTGATTGGGGTGTGTGTCATCATAACTGATGATTACTGGTACTGAAATATTATACTGTATTCCAAGGATCAGTATGTACTCTCACTTCAGCTTGGAGTATTTAAAAATAGTATTGATATCAATAAACTCTTTTTTGTGCTACATTATAGTAATTTTTTAGATTTTTAAGTAGATCTTCCTTTTATGGTGATTCTTAGTGCTCTTTTGTTAAAAAATCTGATTTTAATTGTGCTGAACCAATTAAGTAGTGGCATCTTCCAAATTCATTTTAGTCCATAGTCAACTTGTTTCTTGAAGCAGTGTTGTTTATTTGGAGGGAAGGGGAAGCATCAGTGGGAAAAAGGGACGAGATGGTCATTTCAACTGAAGTAGATGCTAAAAAATAATCTGTAAAGCAAATTAAATAGGAATTTATAAGATATGTTATATGCTGAAAATTGTTTGAATAACAGGATATTGACTTAATCTGTACATGTTGAATGTCAAGCTCATTTATATAAATCAGGAAAGATCAACTGTGTGTGTATCTGCTTATCCTGATAGAAAAGGGAGAAGACTTGTGACTGGATTGTGAATTTGTATTACCTTATTTGCTTCTGTGTTTGGTGTCTGGCTGTGGACTGAGAAAAATGTATGCAGAGGAAAATATTGAATTGTACTGCTAATAATAACATGGGAGGAAATTGTTATTTCCTTGTTAATTGTTAAGCCCAAGAAATAGTGGATGCATTAGTGATAATTTTTCAAAACTCCTTAGATTCTGGATTAGTTCCTGAGGATTGGAGGGTGGCTAATGTAACCCCACTTTTTAAAAAAGGAGGGTGAGAGAAACCGGGGAATTATAGACCGGTTAGTCTGACATCAGTGATGGGGAAAATGCTAGAGTCAGTTATCAAAGATGTGATAACAGCACATTTGGAAAGAGGTGAAATCATTGGACAAAGTCAGCATGGATTTGTGAAAGGAAAATCATGTCTGACGAATCTTATAGAATTTTTTGAAGATGTAACTAGTAGAGTGGATAGGGGAGAGCCAGTGAATGTGGTATATTTAGATTTTCAAAAGGCTTTTGACAAGGTCCCACACAGGAGATTAGTGTGCAAACTTAAAGCACACGGTATTGGGGGTATGGTATTGATGTGGATAGAGAATTGGTTGGCAGACAGGAAGCAAAGAGTGGGAGTAAATGGGACCTTTTCAGAATGGCAGGCAGTGACTAGTGGAGTACCGCAAGGCTCAGTGCTGGGACCCCAGTTATTTACAATATATATATTAATGATTTAGACGAAGGAATTAAATGCAGCATCTCCAAGTTTGCGGATAACACAAAGCTGGGCAGCGGTCTTAGCTGTGAGGAGGATGCTAAGGGGATGCAGGGTGACTTGGATAGGTTAGGTGAGTGGGCAAATTCATGGGAGATGCAATTTAATGTGGATAAATGTGAGGTTATCCACTTTGGTTGCAAGAACAGGAAAACAGATTATTATCTGAATGGTGGCCGATTAGGAAAAGGGGAGATGCAACGAGACCTGGGTGTCATTGTACACCAGTCATTGAAGGTGGGCATGCAGGTACAGCAGGCAGTGAAAAAGGCAAATGGTATGTTGGCATTCATAGCAAAAGGATTTGAGTACAGGAGCAGGGAGGTTCTACTGCAGTTGTACAAGGCCTTGGTGAGACCGCACCTAGAATATTGTGTGCAGTTTTGGTCCCCTAATCTGAGGAAAGACATTCTTGCCATAGAGGGAGTACAGAGAAGGTTCACCAGATTGATTCCTGGGATGGGTGGACTTTCATATGAAGAAAGACTGGATCGACTAGGCTTATACTCACTGGAATTTAGAAGATTGAGGGGGGATCTTATTGAAATGTGTAAAATTCTAAAGGGATTGGACAGGCTAGATGCAGGAAGATTGTTTCTGATGTTGGGGAAGTCCAGAACGAGGGGTCACAGTTTAAGGATAAAGGGGAAGCCTTTTAGGACCGAGATGAGGAAAAACTTCTTCACACAGAGAGTGGTGAATCTATGGAATTCTCTGCAACAGGAAACAGTTGAGGCTGGTTCATTGGCTATATTTAAGAGGAAGTTAGATATGGCCCTTGTGGCTAAAGGGATCGGAGGTATGGAGAGAAAGCAGGTACAGGGTTCTGAGTTGGATGATCAGCAATGATTATACTGAATGGCGGTGCAGGCTCGAAGGGCCAAATGGCCTACTCCTGCACCTATTTTCTATGTTTCTATGTTAGTTCAAGTCCAAATGTATGCCCCTTCTGCAGTTTCCCTTTATTCCATTTCTCCATGCATCCATCTAATTATTTTCAAATGTCAACAAACTCATGATGACTGAATCAAGACATTCCACATCTTGAAGAAAGATTTTTTTTTCACTTAGTAAAGAATGATTTTAATAAAAATGTTTCTGTTCTACATCTCAAATGTTTCTATTTATTTGTATTTTCTCATTCCAATCCCTGCAATCATTTGAAAGATGATATTGAGGGAACTGAAAACACAAACCCATGGTAACTGCAGGTTTTCTTGTAAAGTTTCTGTGTTTCAACAAGCAGTGAACGTAGGATCTTTAATGGTGCAACCTCTTTTAAGGGACAAAAAGCATACTTTTTGTTGTAGAAAGACTTGGAGAAATTTTAAGAGGGATGATTGATAGCTAAACTAAAGAATGGTTTACACTCTTCTTACAGTTGGAGAAATCTGTGGCAAAGATAGAGATTTGGGAGTTAACTTCATTGTTTAGGGTTATGAAGGTTGAACGTGATGTGGTGTGTATATGAAAGTGCAGCATTAAAGAGGAAGCAAGTTGAGAAACAAGACTGAAGATTTTTACAGCGATAGGATGGAGTGGCATTAGAGAATGACTTGCAGTTCATGAAGCATTTTGAAATCTAAATGCTGATTATTGGCTGGTGATGGAAGCTAACAGATGTTGATTAGTGGTTGGACTTGGGATAACAATGGAATTGTTGTAGTAGACAAAAATAAAGTAGGACGGATTACTGGAAATCAAATGATCTCTGAAAATGAGCAAAAATATTACCTATTTTTTTTCAGCGGTGAGATCCTGAGATCTCACCAACTTCTGATGTCTTTATCCAAAACAATGCGGGAAGGAATGGTAACTTAATTTCAGAATCAGGCTTAATATTATGTACTGGCATATGTCGTGAAATTTGTTGTCTTTGAGGCAGGAGAACAGTGGAGTACATAATAATAGAGAGCAAAGCCTGTGAATTACAGAAATAGATATAAATTACATTAAGTAGTGCAAGAATACAAATTTAAAAAAAAGTATGAGGTGATTTTCATGGGTTCAATGTCAATTCAGAAATCAGATGTTAGAGGGGAAGAATCTGTTCCTGAATCGTTGCATGTGTACCTTCAAGCTTCTGTACCTCCTTCCTGACAGCAGCATTGAGAATAGAGCATGTTCTGGGTGATGGGGGTCTTTAATGATGGATGCTGCTTTTTTGAGATATCACTCCTTGAAAATGTCCTGGATACTATGGAAATTAGTGCCCACAATGGACCTGACTGAATTCTACTGATCCTTATTTGTTGGTGATCTGCAGTACAATTGATGTGTTGAGCAACGATGCTTTCATGTTTTGTTCATGGGGCTTTACTAACAAGCTGTAAACAAAGCTGTGTAGCTTTAGAAATTGATATTAAATTTGATATTTATAGACTTTGCTTTGTAATAATATTGGTTGGAAAAAAATTAATGCAATGGAATTTGAAGTAGATTTTTATGCTTGTTCTGTTTAGTTTAGTAGGTGTTTTATCAGAATCCATTTATCAGGCCTGGAGACTTTGTCAATGTTCTCTTTGAAATTTCCCGATCACACATATATTTTTTGCTTCACTATGATACAAAATAAGATTATTGAGTTTGAAAGGGGTAGCTTGCAATTCCTCTAAGATTTTCAAAAGCTTGTCAATTGTTTCACAACTTGACAAGTAATGTGATGAGATTTTTAGACCAGTTGCAAAGGAGGAAAGATTGAGAATGTAGATTATGACATCAGCTCTAAGTAAGATTTTTTTTTCGAGGTTATGCATTTTAAACAAATTTTATAGTCTTTTGTACAGCATGAAAGCAAAGATTTGTGGACACTGAACACATTTTGTTGGAAGTAGAAGGACTTCTTTGTCTATGTTGTTAGTGCTCTGGATTATAAATGAGAGTATAGTCCTTCCAAAGAGGAAATAAGTATTCTAAAGGCAAGATGACACAAACATGGCCAACAAGAGAAGTCAAAGCCAACGTAGAAGGCATATAATTTAGCAAAAATTAGTGGGAAGTTAGATGATTGGGAAGCTTTTAAAAACCAACAGAAGGCAACTAAAAAAGTCATTGAAGGTAGAGATGGAATATGGAAGTGAGCTAGCCAGTAATATTAAAGAGGATACCAAAAGATTGGATGTCGGACTGCTGGTAAATGATGCTGAGAGGTGGTAATGGGGGACAAGGAAATGGTGGATGAACTGAATAAGTATTTTGCATCAGCCTTCACTGTGGAAGACACTAGCAGTATGGAGGAAGTTCCAGGTGTCAGGGGTCATGAGGTGTGAAGTTACCATTACTAGAGAGAAGATTCTTGGGAAACTGAAAAGCCTGAAAGGTCTATGCAGTGGTAAGGAGTATTGAGCAGTCTTGGGCCCCTTATCTGAGAAAATGTGTGCTGAAACTGGAGAGGATTCAAAGGAGGTTCACAAAAAGATTTCTAAGATTGAATGGCTTGTCAAATGAAGAGTGTTTGATGGCTCTGTGTCTGTATTCACTAGAATTAAGAAGAATGAGGGATGACCTAATTGAAACCTATTGAATGGTGAAAAGCTTTGATAGAGTGGATGTGGAGATGATGTTTCCTATGGTGGGAGAGTCTAAGACCATAGAACACAGCCTCAGAATAGAGGGGTGTCCTATTAGAATGGAAATCGGAGGAACTTCTTCAGCCAAAGAGTGGTGAATCTGTGGAATTCTTTGCCACAGGCAGCTGTGGAGGCCAAGTCTTTTTGTATATTTAAAGCAGAAGTTGATAGATTCTTGATTGGTCAGGGCATGAAGGGAAAATAGGAGAAGGCAGGTGATTTGGGCTGAGAGAAAAATGGGATCAGCGGTGATGAAATTGCAGAGCATACTCGATGGGCCAAATGGCCTAATTCTGCTCCTATATCTTATAGTCTTATGCTCTCTGAACTCTGGCTCATTGTATGAAGAAACTTAAATATTTTCTTAAACGTTACTTGTCTGAGGGAAATCTTTGATTTGTAGTCCAATATTTTTTCTATTTTCATAATCCTAACAGTATATGGAATGTGAGGTCAACTTATTAAAGGATCTGATGTCTCAAAGCTAAAATTTTAGATTCAGGTTTATTAATTGCATGTATATTGAAACATGGAGCAAAATGCATTATTTGCATTAACAACCTGAGGGTGTACAGGGGGCATCCTGCAAGTGTCGCCTTATATTCTGGCGACTACATAGCGTGCCCACCCTGCTCGGCAGAACACGACAAAACTGAACATACCAAGTGACCAATCAACAAAGCAACAACAGCAAAACAAGTCCTGTTCCTCTCCCTCATCCACCCACACACATTCATAGTCCTCTAACTCCAGAACAGACCATCTTCTGCCTGCAACACACACAAAATGCTGGTGGAACACAGCAGGCAAGGCAGCATCTATAAGGAGAAGCACTGTCGACGTTTCGGGCCGAGACCCTTCGTCAGGTCTTCGAAGGGTCTTGGCCCAAAACGTCGACAGTGCTTCTCCTTATAGATGCTGCCTGGCCTGCTGTGTTCCACCAGCATTTTGTGTGTGTTGTTTGAATTTCCAGCATCTGCAGATTTCCTCGTGTTTGATCTTCTGCCTGCAGCAGACTCATGGATTTGCAGACACTGGACCTTTGACTTCCTCAGGGGACTTGCAGAGGTTTGCAGACTCAGGATCTAGCTATTGTGCCTTGACTTCTGGACCTTGATCGACCCTCGGGCTTTAATCTAATTTGTATAACTGCAGAAGTATCTAAATACTCGAGGACACAAACATTGTACATCACTAAACTGAGATAATTTAATTTCTTTAGGTGCAAATTTGGTTTTGATGCAGTTACAAAAATGTGTAGGGTTTCACCAGTCCTTGTGTGATTTTCAAAAATCTGTTTCTACATTGTGATTTTTTTCCCCCAGTTACTTATCACCTGTATTTCTTTCACAAGTGGTGATGTTGTGATTGCATTGTCTGCACAAGCTGATGCAGTTGTGAGGTAGGCCAGCAATTTTTCAGGTATAGATTGCTCACATGTTTGTCAGTTCTTCTGGATGATTGGTAATGACTAAAGTGTTTTCTCTGAGATTTGGCTACCTTTTGGTAAATGGTGGCTGGAAGGAAATGGAAAGGATCCATGATGTCAGTGTTGGCTCGAATTATGTATAAATAATGTGGACAGATTCTTCCAATGGACTGATTTTGTTCTATATATCAAAAAGGACATTTGTTGTTGCCACAGATCAGGATATTTTGAGAGAGGCAAAATAATGTGACAGGACTGAGGGGCATGCAAGTGCTTGTCAAATAAATCTGTCTGAGGAACAGGATTGATGATAACTTGGAATGGCAGGGACTAATCAGATCGTCATCATGACCTTGGTCAGACAGAATCTACCTTTGACAATCTCAATGAATTTTTGACGAGCTCTGCACCCCTACTGGGATTTAGGCCACCTACAGCAGCTCAACTGAGTCCTCTGTCCCAGGAAAGTAATCTTCTGTCCTGGCCCAGTTGTACCCCATCTTCAAAGATCCTTCCTCTCCCAGGCATGAGGTCTTTAGAGCTTCTGTTGGTGTTTCTGTAGCTCTGGGTTTTTACAGGATGAGGTTGCTTGCCCCATGCCCAACCTCCTCCTTTTACAGCCGGGCTTGGAACCGTCCAGGATGGAGTTGAATGAATTTTTGATTAGGGCGGTCAGTCAAGGCTGCCCCAGCACGCAACAGCGAGCATGACAGCACTGGCCGCCACAGACTCGTAGAACATCCTCAGCATCGTCCGGCAGATTTTAAAGGACCTCAGTCTCTTCAGGAAATAGAGACGGGTCTGACCCTTCTTGTAGACAGCCTCAGTGTTCTTTGACCAGTCCAGTTTATTGTCAATTCGTATCCCCAGGTATTTGTAATTCTCCACCATGTCCACACTGACCCCTTGGATGGAAACAGGGGTCACAGGTGCCTTAGCTCTCCTCAGGTCCACCACCAGCTCCTTAGTCTTTTTCACATTAAGCTGCAGATGATTCTGCTTGCACCATGTGACAAAGTTTCCCACCGTAGCCCTGTACTCAGCCTCATCTCCCTTGCTGATGCATCCAACTATGGCAGAGTCATCAGAAAACTTCTGAAGATGGCAAGACTCTATGCAGTAGTTGAAGTTCGAGGTGTAGATGGTGAAGAGAAAGGGAGACAGGACAGTCCCCTGTGGAGCCCCAGTGCTGTCTGACAGTGTTGCAAGCACACGTACTGTGGTCTGCCAGTCAGGTAATCAATAATCCATGACACCAGGGAAGCATCCACCTGCATCACTGTCAGCTTCTCACCCAGCAGAGCAGGGTGGATGGTGTTGAACGCACTGGAGAAGTCAAAAAACATGACCCTCACAGTGCTTGCCGGCTTGTCCAGGAGGGCGTAGACACGGTTCAGCAGGTAGACGATGGCATCCTCAACTCCTAGTTGGGGCTGATAGGCGAACTGGAGGGGTCTAAGTGTGGCCTAACCATAGGCCGGAGCTGCTCTAGAACAAGTCTCTCCAGGGTCTTCATGATGTGGGAGGTCAATGTCACCGGTCTGTAGTCATTGGAGCCACTGGGGCACGGTGTCTTCGGTACAGGAACGAGGCAGGACGTCTTCCACAGCGCAGGAACCCTCTGGAGACTCAAGCTCAGGTTGAAGACATGGTGAAGTACTCCACATAGTTGGGGGGCACAGGCTTTGAGAGTAGCAGACACCAACAGAATCAACAAACTCATTCATAAGGCCAGTGATGTTGTGGGAATGGAACTGGACTCTCTGACAGTGGTGTCTGAAAAGAGGATGCTGTCCAAGTTGCATGCCATTTTGGACAATGACTCCCATCCACTCCATAATGTACTGGTTAGGCACAGGAGTACATTCAGCCAGAGACTCATTCCACCGAGATGTAACACTGAGTGTCATAGGAAGTCATTCCTGCCTGTGGCCATCAAACTTTACAACTGCTCCCTCGGAGTGTTAGACACCCTGAGCCAATAGGCTGGTCCTGGACTTATTTCCACTTGGCATGATTAACTTATTATTATTTAATTATTTATGGTTTTATATTGCTATATTTCTACACTATTCTTGGTTGGTGCGGCTGTAACGAAACCCAATTTCCCTCGGGATCAATAAAGTATGTCTGTCTGTTTTGTGGAGAGGCCAGGTTTGTTTTTCTGGGAATGGAGGAAGTTAAGTTTGGATATGATTGAGATAGATAAAATTATCAAGAGTTTAGAGAGAGTAGACTGCAGAAGATATCTCCGTAGATGAAAAGTAAATAAAACTGAACAATGTACAGTGGCTTGCAAAAGTTTGAGCACCCCGGTCAAAATTTCTGTTACTGTGAATAGCTAAGCGAGTAAAAGATGACCCGATTTCCAAAAGGCATAAAGTTAAAGATGACACATTTCTTTAATATTTTAAGCCAGATTACCTTTTTATTTCCATCTTTTACGTTTTCAAAATAACAAAAAAGGAAAAGGGCCCGAAGCAAAAGTTTGTGCACCCTGCATTGTCGGTACTTAGTAACACCCCCTTTGGCAAGTATCACAGATTGTAAATGCTTTCTGTCGCCAGTTAAGTCTTTCAGTTCTTGTTTGGGGGATTTTTTCCCATTCTTCCTTGCAAAAGGCTTCTAGTTCTGTGAGATTCTAGGGCCGTCTTGCATGCACTTCTCTTTTGAGTTCTGTCCACAGATTTTCAATGATGTTTAGGCCAGGGACTGTGAGGGCCATGGCAAAACTTTCAGCTTGCGCCTCTTGAGGTAGTCCATTGTGGATTTTGATGTGTGTTTAGGATCATTATCCTTTTGTAGAAGCCATCCTCTTTTTCATCTTCAGCTTTTTTACAGATGGTGTGATGTTTGCTTCCAGAATTTTCTGGTATTTAATTGAATTCATTCTTCCCTCTACCAGTGAAATATTCCCCGTGCCACTGGCTGCAGTACAAGCATAAAGCATGATCGATCCACCCCCATGCTTAACAGTTGAAGAGGTGTTCTTTCCATGAAATTCTGCACCCTTTTTTCTCCAAACAAACTTTTGCTCATTGTGGCCAAAAAGTTTTATTTTAACTTCATCAGTCCACAGGACTTGTTTCCAAAATGCATCAGGTTTGTATAGATGTTCCTTTGCAAACTTCTGATGCTGAATTTTGTGGTGAGGATGCAGGAAAGGTTTTCTTCTGATGACTCTTCCATGAAGGTCATATTTGTGTAGGTGTCGCTGCACGGTAGAACAGTGCACCAGCACTCCAGAGTCCGCTAAATCTTCCTGAAGGTCTTTTGCAGTCAAACGGGGGTTTTGATTTGCCTTTCTAGCAATCCTATGAGCAGTTCTCTCGGAAAGTTTTCTTGGTCTTCCAGACCTCAACTCGACGTCCAACCTTCCTGTTAACTGCCATTTCTTAATTACATTACGAACTGAGGAAACGGCTACCTGAAAACGCTTTGCTATCTTCTTATAGCCTTCTTCTGCTTTGTGGGCATCATTTATTTTAATTTTCAGAGTGTTAGGCAGCTGCTGAGATGAGCCCATGGCTGCTGATTGTTGGGACAAGGTTTGAGGAGTCACGGCATTTATAAAGCTTTGAAATTTGCATCACCTGCTCTTTCATAACAATGACTGTGAAGAAGTCATAGCCCTAACAAGCCAATTAAGGTCTGAGACCTTGGTAAGAGTTATCTGAGAGCTGAAATCTCTTGGGGTGCCCAAACTTTTGCATGGTGCTTCTTTCCTTTTATTCACTCTAAAATTGTACAAAACAAAAGTAATACACTAATCTTGCTTAAAATGTTGAAAAGAATGTTTCATCTTTGACTTTATGACTTTTGGAGAGGAGTTCATCTTCTACTCACTTAACTATTCACAGTAACAGAAATTTTGACCAGGAGTGCCCAAACTTTTGCATGCCACTATACGCTTAGGGTAAGGAATAGAATCTGAATCAGGCTTAGAAGGTCTGGAAGGTTAATTTAGTGCAAGACAATGGGATTAATACAGATGGGTATCCACTGGTTGGCATGGATGGAGTGGGCTGATTGGCCAGTTTCCATACTGTGCAACTCTTTTTTGTGCATTTTATGTCATGGTGTGGCTGGTAATCCATGGCTTAATTTCACACGCAGGAATGTTATAAGTTGGTAAAGGAAACACCATAGGAGTCTATTGGAATTGCAATCTCAAATATGTGTACTATTGTGAACACTGTATTGTTAAAAAATATTTCTTTAAAAGTTAGCAATTTAGATGTTTTCGTACTGCAGATTAAACATGCTACAAGGTGGCCCCCGTTCTTCCAACATTAGCTTTACGACAGCTCGCTGTTACGAAAGACCTACTTCAGTACCTGTTTTCGCTAACCAAAGAGAAATTTTGCTTTTACGAAAAAAAGACACCTGCTTTATACATGTGTTACCCTGAGAAAGACTACCATGACCATGAAGCCTTGTGCAGGCAGTTGTGCCGCGCATGCGTGTATGTGCCGATTTTTTTTCTCCACATCGATTTTTGGCTCGCTGTCTTCCCGATTTTGATAAGTGAAACTGCACCATACATACAATGTTTCTATTTTATATAGGCTGTATATTATATCATTCCTGCTTTTACTATACGTTCATGTTATTTTAGGTTTATGTGTTATTTGGTTTGATTTGGGAGGTTATTTTTTTGGGTTTGGGAACGCTCAAAAATTTTCCCCATATAAATTAATGGTAATTGCTTCTTCACTTTACGGCATTTCAGCTTACAAAAGGTTTAATAGGAACGCTCTACCTTTGGATAGCGGGGGAAACCTGTATATACATTTTAAAGTCCATAGAACTTCTAATGATCAATTGAGTTTTTCCAGTCTGAATTCAACTGATCAAATTCAATTCATTTCCTCTGAGTGTTTGTCTCCCATTTTTTACATTGCTTAGCACTTAAATTATTAATTTCTATTTTATGAAAGGTAGTTCGATTGTAGGAGTAGCAGAGTAAAAAGATAACTTTGTTACTCAATTCCTACTTGCAGTGTCATGAAAAAATATTCAGCCCCTACTATTTTCACATTTTACTGTCTCATTTTACAAATTTAAAATATATTGAAGTAGGATTTTTGAGCTAATCTACAAAATATTGTGTATCATGTCAAATCAAAGGAAAAATTCTAAAACCTGTTCAACAATTTAGTAAAAATTAAAAAAAAAAAAAAAATTGTCAGGCTGAGAAGTATTTGTAATTACTATGCTAACTTTCCTCAGGTGCAATGCTGTACATTTCCTTTTTAGCTCATCCAATTTGCTGACGTAAAAAATTAGAGGATCACCTGAATACATACCGCCTCTCTTTGTAAGGTCCAGCCGTACGGTAGACTTTCAACAGGCCAAACCAAAATAAAGATAAAAGAGCATCCAAGGCAGTTTGGAGAAATTATAATACAGAAGCATACATCTGGGGAAAGGCACAAGACTATCTCAAAGGCACTTAACATACCTTGGAGCTCAGTGTAGTCCATTATGAAAAAGTGAAAAATATATCAAACCAGAGTCACATTGCCTAGGTCAGCACTTGTAAGAGAGGCTGCCGTGATGCCAAAAGTCACTCTGCATGAGCTGCAGAAGTGAGTGGCTGCAACTGGATATGAAGTTCATGGTTCCACAGTTTCTAAAGGCACAAAAAGGTTATTTATTGAAGAGTGGCAAAAAAGAAGCTGTAGCTTTGAAAAAAACATATTCTTGCCTGTGAAGACTTTGCAAAGTATCACTTAGAAGATACTGTAAAGAGGTGGAACAAGGTCCTGTGGTTGGATGAGACTAAAGTGGAACTTTTTGGCCTCAACTTTAAGTGGTATGTATGGTGTAAATCTAATACTGCGCATCAGCCAGGTAACACTACTGTAATCTGTCAGGACTGATGGGAAGATGAATGCTGCTAAATGCAGAGAGATCCTGGATATAAACCTGCCAACCTCTGTCAGAAATCTTCAACTAGGGAGGAAGTTTGTCTTTCATCATGTCAATGGCCCAAAGCACACTGCTAGAGCAACCGTAGAGTGGCTTCAAATGAAGAAAGTTCAAAGTAAATTTATTATTAAAGTATATGTATGTCACCATATACAACCCTGAGGTTCATTTACTTGCAGGTATATAGTTAATAAATCCATAATGGAATAATAAACATCAGTGTAAGACTGCACCAACTTGGGCGTTCAACCAGTGTACAAAAGACAATAGACTGCAAATACAAAACAAAAGAAATAATAATAATAAATGAATAAGCTATAAGCATAAAGAACATGAAGAGTCCGAGAGAGTGGGTCCATAGGTTGTGGGAACATTTCAGTGATGGGGCAAGTGAATTTAGCCCCTTTGGTTCAAATGCCTGATGGTTGAGGAGTATTAACTATTCCTGAACCTGGTGGTGTGAGTCCTGAGGCTTCTGTACCACCTTCCTAATGGCAGTAGTGAGAAGAGAGCATGTCCTGGGTGGTAGGGGTTCTCTTGTGATGGATGCTGCTCTCCTGCAACAACACAGTGTAGATGTGCTAAATGGTGGGGAGGCTTTACCCATGATGGACTGGGCTGACTCCACTACTTTATGTAGAGTTTTTCATAACAGGCTGTGATGCAGCCGGTCAGTGTACTCTCCACTACATGTCTATGGAAGTTTGTCAATATTTAAGATACATGCAGAATCTTTGCAAACTCCCAAGGAAGTCGAGCTCTGCCGTGCTTTCTTTATAATTACACTTCTGTGCTGTGCCCAGATGGGTTCTTGGAAATGATGACACCAAGGAATTTAAAATTGCTGATCTTCTCCACCTCTGATCCTTCAATGACGACTGGCTTATGGGCCTCCTGGTTTCCTAGGTCTTGTTGACATAGAGTAAGAGGTTGTTGTTGTGATAACACTCAGCCAGATTTTCAGTCTCGCTCTTATATGCCTATTTGTCACCATCTTTGATTCAGCCTACGATAGTCATAAAGTGAGTAGAGCAGGGGGCTAAGCACACAGCCTGGTGGTGCATCAGTGCTGATGTAGAGATGTTGCCAATCTGAACTGACTGGTCTGTGAGTGAGGAAATTGAGGATCCAGTTGCACAAGGAGGTATTGAAGCCAAGGTCCTGAAGTTTACTGATTAATTTTGAGATGATGATGGTATTGAATGCTAAGCTGTAGTGGACAAAGAGACATCTTTGCTGTCCAGATGTTCTAGGGTTGAGTAAAGAGCCAAGGGGATGGCATCTGCTGCTCTAGTAGGCAAATTGGAACAGATGCAAGTCACTTCTTAGGCAGAGGTTGATATGTTTCATTACCTACCTCTCAAAACACTTCATCACTGTGGATGTAATTGCTACGGATGATTGTCATTGAGGCAGGTTATCACATTCATCTCAGATACCCATATAAGTGAAGCCTGCTTGAAGCAGGTGGGTACCTCAGGCTGCTGAAGCGAGATGTTAAAGATCTCAGTGAAGATTCCAGCCAGTTGATCAGCACAGGTCTTTTGTATTTGTCCAGGTACCCCATCTGGGCCAGATGCTTTTTGTGGGTTCACACTCCTTAAGGCTGCTCGCACTTCAGCCACAGAGACTGAAATCACAGGATCATTGGGGTCTGTAGGACTTTGTGATGGTTCTTCCACGTTTTGTCGGTCAAAGCGAGCAGAGAAGGCATTGAGCTCATTTGGAAGTGAAGCCCTATTGTTGCCTTTTTCGCTTGATTTTACTTATAAGAGGTGATAGCACTCAAGCCTTGCCACAACTGTTGCGTATCCTTCGTAGATTCAAATTAGTTCAAAATTGCCACTTCATCTGTAAGATGCCTTTCTGGAGATCGTACCTGGACCTCTTGTAACTTTCTTGGTCACCACACTTGAATGCCTTTGATCTGTCCCAAAGCTGACTGCGAATTTCATGGTTCATCCAGGGCTTCTGGTTAGGGAAGACTGAATGATTTTGTGGAGACATATTCATTTACAGCTGTTTTTATCAGGCTGTGACAACCAAGGTTTATTCATTCAGATCCACAGATGAATCCTGGAACCAACTCAAAGCAATGCTATAGCTGCCTTTCTGCCTCTGTGACTTCCTCTTTGTTGTCCTAATTTTTGGAACTTTGCTCTTTAGCCTCTGCCTCTATGCAGGTAGGAGAAGCTCAGCCAAATGATCAGATTTCCCAAAGTGCAGTCTGGGCATGGAAAGGTAGGCATTCCTTATCTTAGTATAACAGTGGTTTAGTGTTTTGGGGCTTCTGGTGCTACAGGTTATATGCTGATGGTATTTGAGCAGTATTTTCTTCAAACAAGTCAGGCTGAAGTGATTTGAAATGCATCAGGGTGGATTGTCCCTTGTTTGGAGACGACATTATGCAGTACCTCAAGCATTTGTTTATAGTCAGCTGTGGTTGATGTGTAACTGCTGGTGAGGATCATGGATGAGAAGTCCTTGGGTAAATAGAATGGGCGGCATTTAATCATTACATGCGCAAGGTCGGAGGAGCACAGTTCAATAACACCTCCACATCGAAGCACCATCAAAATTTTGTCATGAAGCATACCTCCACCTTTTACTTGTTCCAAATCTGCAGTTCAGTCCACCCTGTGAATCGAGAAGCCTTTGGGTCTGATCACTGTATTTAACATGCTAGGAATAAGCCATCTCTCAAAAGTAGAAGAAAAAAATCTCTCATTTTCCTTCAATACAGCAGTCTTGCCCCCAGGATCTCAGTTTTGTTCTCCAATAACTGCACATTTGCTAACAAGATGCTGGGTAGAGGGGACTCATTCCTCTGTGTTTCAGCCTGGCTCGGAGTCTTTCTCCCCCCCCCCCTCCACTTCATTTCCAGCCGTGGCAATGAACCTCGTCTGCTTAAAGGTTTTGTTGAGAGTTAAGTCCACTGAGTCCTTCAGAAGATCATGAATCTGTAGTTCATTAAGTTGATTTAAAAGTATATTGCTTAAAGGGAAATGGCATGCTGCAGATTGCAGTGAGTAAGTCAAATGAGATACTTGGAAGCATTATACGAGGGGTGATTGATAAGTTTGTGGCCTAAGGTAGAAGATGAGTTATACAGCTCTTGTTACATGCACATGCAGTTCAACTCTTTGAGTGATTATGCAGAGAGTTTGAAGTTAGTAACTCATCTCCTTCTACCGTAGGCCACAAACTTAACAATGACCTTTCGTACATAGCCTATAGAACGTTGCCTTGGGTCTTTAGCACGATCTTGATGGATGAAATTGATGTTCTTGAGTGGCCCAGTCAGAGCCCTGACCTTAACCCAATTGAACATCTCCAGCAAGACCTCAAGATTGCTGTCCACCACTGCTTTCCAACTAACTTTACAATTTTGTAAGGAGAAATGGGCAAATCTTGCTCCATCATGACTTATCCAAAAAGTCTATTGGCTGTAATAGTTGTGTGAGGTGGTTCAGCTAAGTACTGAGCAAAAGGGAATGAATACTTTTGAACTGCTGACTTTTCAGTTTTTTGTGCTTTACAATTTTCCCTGTCTTTTGGGCTCTACTGTGGGGGTTGGGGGGAAGGAACATGTGATTCACAAATAAAAATTCTCTGTTAAATGGATCAAAATCCCTGGTTGTAATGCTCAATTTATGTGAACAAAGGGTTGTGGCTGAATACTTTTACAAGGCACTGTATACCTGTAAAAGGTGATATGATTATGAAAAAGTACTGGTGCATTGGATCTAAATTCTCTCCAGATTGTGCCAAAGATCATTGTGATATTTCATGTGAGTTGGCCTCATTTTCCGGCATTTAAATTGCTTTTCATTAAGGCTGGCAATCTGGCTGTTTCCCAGAGCAGTTATAAAAGGATACCACGGTTTACATTAATGTGCCAGAATGCTGAATGGCTTGTTTCAAGCTCAAAAGCTACTAGATGCATGTAGCTGCAAGCTTGCTTGAAGGTAAGTAATCGGATTTCCCTGAAAATAGATCTTGATACCAGCATTGAGTTCCATTAAATAGAGAAGCACACCAATGCTTCTTTTTGGGCTTGGTGTGTAGAGTTTGGACTAATGTAATAGAAAATTGATTCACAGAATGCTTGCCTAAAGCTTGCTGGAATTCTCAGAATACTAAAAATAAGCATCTAATTCATGTTTTATTTTCTCAAATAATAGTCATATTAGATTACTGAAACATGTTTCCAATAAATTCATGTTTATGAAGAAACACTTCCTTTTGGTATTAAGGATGGATCCAGAATTAAAATAGATGTGGCAGCATCGTTCTCTAGACAAACCCTGTATCTACAGAACTTTTGTGTCCATTTGGAATCTACTTCTGTCAAAATAGCTGAATGCTGGTAGCTTTGAGACAAAGCCAAATGTAATTGCTCATGTTCAGCATTCAGCTTCACTCATCAATGGATCTTTATGTCCCTCCATTCTTATTTATCACGTTTGTTCAATAGAAATCTCTGGTCAGAAGTTTAGCAATGTTGTTTTCATTTAGTTCCAGCAGCAGGCTCGATTCCTTAGGTTCAGTCCCTCATGACCTTCTCAGCAATTTGAGGTTTCTTTTTTTGTAATTTTTTTTATTGAAGTTCATCATGAAACAAACATTTCCATAAGATGTATTTCAGACATTGTACCTATATATCATATAATCATATATATCACAAATCTCCACGAAGTATTTATCTGAGGTACACACTTATAGAAAAGAGTGGAAAGAAAAAACAAGCAAAGGAAAGAACTATGTACAAGTAGGGAGTGATTTTTTTTTACAACAGATTCATTGATTTGTGAGAATAAAATCAGGCCTATGAGGCATTATGTAGTTAAACCATTTTTCCCAGTATGAATCAAATTGTTCCAAATTGGATAAAATTCTCTTAGGTTTGATTGGATTTAATAGCCCATTGACATTAAAAGAAATGAATTTTACCTTGTCCTTAGCCATCTGTATTTATCTGTCAATGTATCATTGAAATTAGAATAAAACTTAATAGATCTACTCCCTGAACAAATAAGAACCAAGAAACGCAAATAATAATAAAAATGGCAATGAACGTGTGATTCTAAGGCTGAGGTCTCTAGTAGATGACCTTGCGTTGAGCTAGAGGAAATGTCTAGCTGTGGGGGATAACCCCTCCTACTTGTGAGTTGAGGGCCCCCATTGCAGTATTCATAAAAGTCAGTGAACAAATCCATTACACAGAAAAGAGTTCCCTGTGTACTCCTCATATATATATATATATATATATATATATATATATAGAGAGAGAGAGAGAGACACACACACACATCACATACATATATATTCTCATTTTGGTGGGGAAAAAGGAGTAAGTGAGCGAATAAAGAATAACAACGAAGTAATATAAAATCACATTATAGTAAGTATTTCTCAAGATAGGTATATCACCGTGTACTTTTGCTTCCATTTAGCTTCTCAACATTTTTAAAGTTAGCCAAACCTTATGGCTCTTCTGAAGGGGGTGAGGACTGTCTTTGGGAAACTCCCGGTCTCTTCCTGATACATTTCTCTTGGCCTCCTCCCGTCTCCTGCCTTCTCGATTCTCGCATTATTTCCCAAGCGGAGCGGGATAATTCCTCAGTCAGGCTTTCCCTCGGTTTGGTCATGCTGACGGGCAACCCTTTAGCCTTCATGTCTGTAGTCGCCTCTTCCACTGTCTGGTACAACCGCGTCCCATTGTCATAAAACACTCAAAGTTTAGCAGGGTACGGAGTTTGATATCTAATCTTTTTTTGCTTTAGTACTTGCTTTACTTCAGAGTATTCTTTGCGTTTCTGCAGGACCGCGGGGGAGGGGGAATCTTGGTCGAAATGTATTAATTTATCGTCGAAAAACACTCTTTTCTTACCCCAGGCCCTTCGTAGAATCTCCGCCTTGGTGCTGTACCGAAGGAATTATTATTGAGTGTAGCTTTCTATCCTGGGTAGGTTTTGGGACTAACGCGTGGTGGGCTCTTTCGACTTCCAGCTTCATAGCCGAGGGAAGATCCAACGTGTCCCGCAGTAACTTTCTGACAAACTCCATCATAGGTGAGCCCTCCGCTCCTTCGGGAACGTTGTAGATTCTGATATTTTTCCGCCGTGATCTTCCCTCCAGGTCAAGCAGTTTACCTTCTTGGTGATTTAATATTTTTATTGTCTTACTCAGTATCCGTTCCTTGTTTTGAATGCGATCTTCCACCTTCTCAATTCAAGTCTCTGCCACCGCTATTTTTTGATTGACGCTGGCGAGCTCTGACTTAATATTACAGAGCTACTGCTTTATTTCTTTCTGGACCTCCATTATTTCTTTCAGGATTTCAAAGATATTCGCCGCTTCGCCTGAACGAGGCCCAGCAGCCGCCTCACTAGCATGCGGTTGGGTAGGAGAGTCGCTCGCTGCACTCCTCTCTGCCGCAGGCTCCGCGGTGTCGCTTTTTTATTTCCATTCCTTTTCCCCATTCTTGCCCCTCTTTTCAGTTCAAATATTTTTCAAAAAATATTATATTTGATGGGATAACGGGGTTTAATATGAGTTTTTCCGGAGGAGCTAGTGACTTAAGCTGCCATTCTTGACAATGACATCACCGGAACCAGCAATTTGAGGTTTCAAACTGGAGTATTTGTAACCTTGAAGTAAAATTCTTCCAATAACAAAACTGTCAGAGATGAAATTAGGCATTGGTTGACTTGATCTGTTGCTGAAAATTAATATATTTCCAATTTAGTTGCCCATTTCACATTTGATTGTTCTTCTGTTATCCACCCTTCACTGAACCAAGCTCAGCTGACACACAACTGGTCCTTAATGAATGGTTTCTGTTCTTGCAATGTCTTAATTTCAAAGTTTCCTTGTTGTTTTTAAATCTTTATGTCCATCACTTCTCTGGACATCCTCTAGTCGACTATTGATGTTGCATCCCAGCTGTCTACATGATACACAAGCCAGGGCAGTACAAAATGGAGAGCAAGCCGTTCCCCTTGTAACAGGCTCCCCTTTTCTATGCAGCTGATAAATCCAAAGGAACAGCAGAGACACAGGCAGTTTGGTATCAGGAGTGTCACAGAATTGCCAGTCAGTGTTGAACTCAAGGTTGGACTGCCTTTGGGACTCCAGGTCCAGATTTATCCTCTGGGCTTACTCCTGAAACCTTCCCCATGAGTAGTTATAGCTACAAGGCAGTTGAGGTTTGGGATCAGAGTTCTCCTCCTAGGTGAGCTGCCAACCATGGCTGATGAGCCCTATCTACCTGAAGTGACTCATTTTAAGGGGGCGCCAGCACCCCTTCTGTTAGTAGAAGCAGTACTGCCAGGCTTAGTTGCTTAACCACAAGCGAAGGACAGGAGCTGTAGAGGCTATTTGAGACTTACACCATTGGGAGCATTTAATAGATAGTAGGAGCTTATCACAACTACTACTCCTGGCTATGACAACCTTAAGGACAACTCTGAACTACTTGAGATACCAGAAATTGGCTGCTTCTACCTTCTTGATGAACATTTCACCAGTGGTACTTAGAAGTGTCCTGCGAGGTTTTTTTGTGTTAAAGTACTATATAAACACCTGAACACCTTCCTCTGCAGCTGGATCCTAGACTTCCGGATCGGGAGCAGCATCTCTAACACCATCACACTGAGCACGGGGGCCCCCCAGGGCTGTGTGCTCAGTCCACTGCTGTTCACTCTGCTGACCCATGACTGTGCTGCAATACACAGCTCGAATCACATCATCAAGTTCGCCGATGACACGACTGTGGTGGGTCTCATCAGCAAGAACAATGAGTCAGCATACAGAGAGGAGGTGCAGTGGCTAACAGACTGGTGCAGAGCCAACAACCTGTGTCTGAATGTGAACAAAACAAAAGAGATGGTTGTTGACTTCAAGAGAGCACGGAGCGACCACTCTCTGCTGAACATTGATGGCTTCTCTGTTGAGATCGTTAAGAGCACCAAATTTCTTGGTGTTCACCTGGCGGAGAATCTTACCTGGTCCCTCAACACTAGCTCCATAGCCAAGAAAGCCCAGCAGCATCTCTACTTTCTGCGAAGGCTGAGAAAAGTCCATCTCCCACGCCCCATCCTTACCACATCCTGCAGGGGATGTATCCAGAGCATCCTGAGCAGCTACATCACTGCCTGGTTCAGGAATTGCACCATCACGGATTGCAAGACCCTGCAGCAGATAGTGAGGTCAGCTGAAAAGATCATTGGGGTCTCTCTTCCAGCTATTACAGACATTTACACCACATGCTGCACCCGCAAAGCTAACAGTATTGTAAAGGACCCCGTGCATCCTCACACTCTTCTCCCTCCTGCCATCTGGCAAAAGGTACTGAAGCAGTTGGGCTCTCACGACCAGACTGTGTAACAGTTTCTTCCCTCAAGCCATCAGACTACTCAATACCCAGAATCTAGACTGACATCTATATCATTTATTATTATATTGTAACTTGTTCTCTACTGTGCCTATTAATTTATTAATTATTGTACTGCCTTGCAATGTTTTGTGCACTTTATGTAGTCTTGTGCAGGTCTGTAGTCTAGTGCAGTGTATGTTGTTTTTATGTCGTGTAGTGTAGCCTTGTGCTGTCTCACATAGTCTAGTGTAGTTTTGTGTTGGTTCATGTAGCACCAGAGTCCTGGAGGAAAGTTGTTTCATTTTTACTGTGTACTGTACCAGCAGTTTATGGTCGAAATGACAATAAACTTGTCTTGACTAAATGGAAGATGCTGTTCTCTTGTAAATTACTTTCGTGGAACAGGCCCTTCAGCTCATGATGTCTGTGCCGACCCTGATGACAATTCAAACTAACGCCATCTGTACCTTTTCAACTTGGAGCAGTTATTTTATTGGAGATGCTTTGAAAATCTATCAAGGATCAACTTTATTTGCCATATACATATGAGGGGTGGTTGATACATTTGTGGCCTAAGGTAGAAGGAGATGAGTTATACAGCTCTCATTACATGCGCATTCAGTTCAACTCTTTGAATGATTATGCAGCAAGTTTGAAGTTAGTAACTCATCAAGGGTGATTGATAAGTTTGTGGCCTAAGGTAGAAGGAGATGAGTTATTAACTTCAAACTTTCTGCATGATCACTCAAAGAGTTGAACTGCATGTGCATGTAACAAGAGCTGTATAATTCATCTCCTTCTACCTTAGGCCACAAACTTATCAATCACCTCTCGTATTAAGAATGTGTTGTGGTCTGTTGGTGTGACGTGCAACAAAAAAGAACATCCAACAATTATAAAGAATTATATAAATAATATTTATATATTTATTGTTAAAAATAATGTATGTAGTTTGGTTCAAATGCATGATTCATGGATTTCTGAGGGTTCATTTGGAGTCCTTCCCTTGCTATTCTTGCGTACATTATGAAACATTTGTATTGTTACATTAATTTTGTTGCTGCCCAAAGGAAGGAGGAGTTGTTGCAGATAATTGGGATTTCTTTTGGGGAGGTATGACCTGTACAAAAAGGATGGGTTACATCTGAATCTGAGGGGGGACCAAAATCTTTGCATTGTAACATTCAATGAAATGCATCATTTGAGTTATCAACCAAACACACATGAGGACGTGCTGGGAGCAGTCTGTGAATGTTACCACACATTCTGGCCTCAACACAGCACACCCACAATGCTCAGCAGCACAACATAGAACAGCAACAAACAACAATGCAAAAATAAATCCTATTCCTCCCTCCCATCCATGCTCATACACAGTCCTTTAACTCAAAGGACAGGCCTCCATTTGCATCCTCAAGCAGACACTGACTTAGACTTCAGACTCCAGGCTTTGACTTCTCCAACGGACTCGCAGAGATTCTCAGATTTGGCTTCAGCCAATGGGCCTCAACTTCTGGTCTTCCAGTTTGTCCTTGGACGGCATTCCTTAGCATCAATCTCAGAACACACCGAACACAAGACCTCAAAATCTGGAATTGCCAATGGTGGGAACCTGAACAGTAGGTCTTGAACTCCAGTTTCACCGATTCACAAGCTCATTCCTCCAGCCCTATTCTGAACATCCTAATAATCTGGTGGATTGGATAGTGGACTACTTGACAGATAGACCTCAGTATGTGCGGTTGGGAGACTGTAGGTCTGACACAGTGGTCAGCAGCACAGGAGCGCCACAGGGAACCGTACTCTCTCCGGTCCTGTTCACCCTGTACACATCTGACTTCCAATATAACTCGGAGTCCTGCCATGTGCAGAAGTTCGCTGATGACACGGCCATAGTGGGGTGTGTCAGGAATGGACAGGAGGAGGAGTATAGGAAACTGATACAGGACTTTGTGATATGGTGCAACTCAAACTACCTGCGTCTCAATGTCACCAAGACCAAGGAGATGGTGGTGGACTTTAGGAGATCTAGGCCTCATATGGAGCCAGTGATCATTAATGGAGAATGTGTGGAGCAGGTTAAGACCTACAAGTATCTGGGAGTACAGTTGGACGAGAAGCTAGACTGGACTGCCAACACAGATGCCTTGTGCAGGAAGGCACAGAGTCGACTGTACTTCCTTAGAAGGTTGGCGTCATTCAATGTCTGCAGTGAGATGCTGATGATGTTCTATAGGTCAGTTGTTGAGAGCGCCCTCTTCTTTGTGGTGGCGTGTTGGGGAGGAAGCATTAAGAAGAAGGACGCCTCACATCTTAATAAGCTGATAAGGAAGGCGGGCTCTGTCGTGGGCAAAGTACTGGAGAGTTTAACATCGGTAGCTGAGCGAAGGGCGCTGAGTAGGCTACGGTCAATTATGGAAAACCCTGAACATCCTCTACATAGCACCATCCAGAGACAGAGAAGCAGTTTCAGCGACAGGTTACTGTCGATGCAATGCTCCTCAGACAGGATGAAGAGGTCAATACTCCCCAATGCCATTAGGCTTTACAATTCAACTGCCAGGACTTAAGAACTTTTTTTTTTAAAGCTATTATTAATGCTTTTTGAGTTAGTGATTTAGATGCATATCATATTATTACTGAGTTAAGTATTGTATGTACAACAAGTGTATGGGACATTGGAAAAAATGTTGAATTTCCCCATGGGGATGAATAAAGTATCTATCTATCTATCTATCTATCTATCTATCTATCTAAATTGTCTTCAAATCTTGCATTTATTCATACCAATTTTGCCAGATTTTAATCTTGTTTAGTTTTAACAAGTTAGTCCAGTGTGATGAGAACAACTTCAAACTTGTGCATCTACAATGTTCATTCAGAGTTTGAGGAGATAGGAAACCTAAGGGAAAATAACAGAAGGTGCCAGCATTTATTGTCTCGATTGGATGTGGCTCATGTACCTTACTGTATAAAGATTTGCTTCGCGGTTCTCTGCATTTTATCAAGGATTTTATTATTTAAAACAATTTGATAAATAGTCTGGGGAAAAAAGCTGACTGCTTTGTGGTCTATGGAAGTTTTATTTTTGAGATGGTTGAAAATTGCCAGCAGTCCCTTTTAATGCTTTTGAGTTAATTTTCTTGTCTTTTTAAAGCATGAGACATCCAATAGTTATTGACTCTACTGTACTGTAGTAGAAGATTGCATCTGTAAGGGACTTTGGAGCAATAGGGAGACAGAAGCCTGGACAAAATACATTATGTGGCAGTTGTATTGTACAGTGGAAGGCATACTGCATTTACACCAATGCATTTACTACAAATAAAGCAGACTGTGTACTGTACAGAACAGTAATGTTTCATGGAGTGTGTATATTTTTCAATGAAATTTAAATACCTGCACCTTCAGTGGTTATTTTCAATATCTTATAGTCTATAACAGACAGACAGACAAACATACTTTATTGATCCCAAGGGAAACTGGGTTTCGTTACAGTTGCACCAACCAAGAATAGAGTAGAAGTATAGCAAAATAAAACCAGAAATAATTAAATAATAATAAGTAAATTATGCCAAGTGGAAATAAGTCCAGGACCAGCCTATTGGCTCAGAGTGTCTGACACTCCGAGGGAGGAATTGTAAAGTTGTTTGAATTCAAGAGCACTGGTTTCATTTCAACTGACTTGGGTAACAAGATCTGTAGCTATGAGTATTTTATTTTTTGTTCAGAATTTTTGGCAGGATTATAGTGCTAATTTCTTTTTGCCAGAGGGTAGCTGTTTTGTAAGATAGTAACTTGTTGACAGTCAACAACCAGATAAGTAGTAAGTAATATGGTCAAAACTTAGTCCTGTTATCAGTGCAAGCTTCAGACTGAACTGTTGGCTCTGTAATTCGAAGGCGGTATTGTCAAATGCTTGAGCCTCGGGCTAGTAATGTGAAACGAGGCAGTTTTACCAGCAACACGATGTAAAATTAGTATTTCACAAAACAGTGACATAAATGAGCTTTGAGGTCCAAGTTACTTGATCTGTGCTGAGTTGAACTGTTAATAATCAGAATCACTTAATATAAAATGTGAAATTTGTTTTTTTTGGGACAGCTGTACAGTACAAAATCTTATGAAAAGAACTAAAACAAAAAAGTTTAGATGATTCAAAAATCTGATGGGAGAGGGGTAAGATGTGTCTCTGGATCATTTCGTATAGGTCTCCAGTCTTCTGTACATCCTCCCTGATGGTAGTAATGAGAAGAGGACACGTCCCACGTGGCAAGTGTCCTTACTAATGAATATTGTGACACCACTCAGCTAGCTGAATTATCACACTCCTGTATGCCTCCTTGTTGCCATCTGAGATTTTACCTACAACAATGGTGTAATCCACAAATTTATGGATGACGTTTAAGCTGTGCTCAGCCACAGGAAAGTAGAGAGAGTTGTGCAGTGGCAAAGCGCCTGTCCTGGGGGGGGGGGGGGTGTGTGTGTGTGTGTGTGTGTGTGTTGTTATTACCAATCTTTATTGACTGTGGTATCCTGATAAGGAAGTTGAGGATCCGATTGCAGAGGGAAGTACAGAGGGCTAGATTTAGAAGCTTGGTAATTAAAATGGTGAATCTGGAATTCTCTGCCACAGGAAACAGTTGAGGCTGGTTCATTGGCTATATTTAAGAGGAAGTTAGATATGGCCCTTGTGGCTAAAGGGATCGGGGGTATGGAGAGAAAGCAGGTACAGGGTTCTGAGCTGGATGATCAGCCATGATCATACTGAATGGCGGTGCAGGCTCAAAGGGCCGAATGGCCTACTCCTGCACCTATTTTCTATGTTTCTAATATCTGCAGAGCTATAATTGATAAACAGCAGTCTAACATAAGTTTTGCTGTTGTCTTGGTGCTCTTGAGCATAGAGGAGAGCCAGTGAAATTGCATCTACTGTGAACTGTTGTAGTGGTAGGTGAATTGCAGTGGTTCAAGGTCCTTGTTTAGGCAGAAGTTAGTTGTAGCTATTACCAGTCTCTTGAACCACTTTGGTATGATAGATGTGAGTGCTGCTGGTCAATAGTCATTGAGGCAGCTCTCTTGACATTGCAGTCACTTATCTTTTTGAAGCAGAATGGATCCTTAGAACACAGCAGTGAGAAGTTGAAGGTGTCCTTGAAAACTCAGTCAGTTGGTTGGCAGAGGTTTCCAGGTACATTGGGACCTGACACTTTGCAAGGTTTCACCCTCTTGAAGAATGATTTGACATTGGCCTCAGTGATAGACACCACAGAGTCACTGGATACTGTGGGGATTTCATAAAATGGAGCAGATTTAGGGCATTGGGCCCATTGAGTCTACTCCAACATTTTATCATGGCTTATTTATTATACCTCTCAACCTCATTCTCCTGCCTTCTCCCCATAACCTTTGATGCCCTGACTAATTAAAAACCCATCAACTGCCATTTTAAATATACTCATTGACTTGGCCTCCACAGCCATCTGGGTAATGAATTCCACAAATTCACTACCCTCTGGCTAAAGAAATTCCTCATGTCTGTTTTAAATGGACATCCGTCCCTCTACTCCAAGGCTATGTCCTCTTGTCCTAAACTCCCAGTACTCTAGGAAACAGCCTTTCCATGGCCACTCTGTCTCGTACTTTTAATACTCGATAGGTTTCAATGAGATCTCCCCCCCAATTCTTCTAAACTCACGTCAGTACAGGGCCAGAATCATCAAACCCTTTCATTCCCAGAATCATTCTCATGAACCTCTTCTGGACTTTCTCATGTCAGTACATCCTTTCTTACATAAACACAAAGTACACTGCAGATGCTGTGATCAAATCAACACGTACAAAAAAGCTGGATGAACTCAGCAGGTCGGGCAGCATCCGTTGAAATGTTTGGAAACGTTGACTGCTCCTTTCAACGGATGCTGCCCAACCTGCTGAGTTCATCCAGCTTTTTTGTACGTGTCCTTTCTTACATAATTCATGTGTGGAGCCAAAATAGGAGGAAATCTTAAATGGATTTTTTGCATCTGTATTTACTCAGGAGACAGACACAGAGCCTTTCAAAGTGAAGCAAAGCAGTATTGGCTTCATGGACCCCATACAGATTACAGAGTAGGAGTGTTTGCTGCCTTGAGGCAAATTAGATTGGAGTACAGGAGATAGAATGTTATGTTGAAGTTGTATAAGACATTGATGAGGCCTAATCAAGAGTATTGTGTGTAGTTTTGGTCACCTACCTACAGGAAAGATATAAACAAGGTTGAAAGAGTACAGGGAAAATTTATAAGGATGTTGCCAGGAGTGGAGGACCTGACTTATAAGGAAAGATTGAATAGGTTAGGACTTTATTTCTTGGTACATAGAAGGTTGAGGGGAGTTTTGATAGAGGTATACAAAATTATGAGGGGTATAGATAGGGTAGTTTTTTCCACTGAGGTTGGGTGGGACTACAACTTGAGGTCATAGGTTCAGGGTGAGAAGTTTAAGGGGAACATGAAGGAAAACTTGTTAACTTGGGGTCATGAGAGTGTGGAACAAACTGCCAGCACAAGTGTTGCATGCAAGATCAATTTCAATGTTTAAGAGAAGTTTGAATTGGTACGTGGATGGTAGGGGTATGGAGGGCTGTGGTCTGGTACAGGTCGATGGGAATAGGTAGTTTAAATGGTTCAGCATAGACTAAATAGTCCAAAGGGACCATTATTGTGCTGTACTTTTCTGACTCTAAAGGGCCCAGAATTGTTAACAATACTCAGCGTGGTTTGATCAATGCCTTATAAAGCCTCAGCATTACAACCTTGCTCTTGTATTCTAGTCGTCTTGAAATGAATGTTAACGTTGCATTTGCCTTCTTTACCATCGACTCATCCTGCAAGTTAACCTTTAGGGAGTCCTGCATGAGCAAGTGACTTTAAGAAATATTTATGAATTGAAACATACTCAAACATATATGTAACTTTTCTTTTGCAATGTTGTGTTACTTGGACTTCAAAGTTCACTTTTTTTCATATGGGTATTGCATGAGCTATCTGTAGCTGAATACTGCTTGGTCCCAAGGAATTCTCTTTATAGCTTGAAGAAGTTTATGTTTGAAAGCAAATTGATGCCGATTATTTGTAACTTCATTTTTTGCAACTTTCTAACGATCTTCAACATCACTGACTCATCACTTTATGTTGAAGGTTTCAACTTGGTAAAGGATTACCAATCTTGTCATTTTGCTTTCTTCATAGCTTGCCTTCACTCGAGATGGAGTCTGTGGACTTTGGAACGAAATGGTCAAGGATGGTGAAATTGTTTACACTGGACCTGAAGCGACGCAAAATCTTAATGACTCAATATCATCAAAAGGTACTAAAGTGAATGACATTCTAACATTCTAGGCTAAGTAAGTGGGTATATTTAAAGTGGAGGTTGATGGGCCTTGGTTAGTCAGGGCATGAAAGGTTCTGATAAAAAGGTGGAAGAGTGGGTTTGAGACGGTAAATAAAGTAACATTCTAGGATTGCTGGCAAATTACACTCCATAATTTTTCCCCTCATCAGTTGTATCAAAGCTACATTGTTTTAGTATTGTAAAACTAATTTTAAAAACTTTAAAGACTTGATGGTTCATTGGGTTAAATATGTGGTTAGTTGTCCATCGTATCCAATAATGACAGTTAAATTTGTGCCCTTTTTTAATGAAGTAAATTACACAAAGAAACCTGTGTGGAGAGTTTTTAAAGTGGCAAAGTTGATGCACTGGGGCAGTTCCACTCTTTCCAGGTCCAGTGGTACAAGTAGTCTTCACAACTGCTGCCTACCTTGGATGACCATGACTTCCTTTGTGGCTCGTCATGCCCTTCACACTCCGTGAATGGCTTTCCTGGCCATTGGACCTCACTGTTGAACTCATCCGCCCAGTTAGCCAAAGCTGACTTTGCAAGCTAGGACAAAAATGTCCCACTCTCAAAAGTTGAGAAGTTCAAAGTACATTTATTATCAAAGTATGTATACATTATACAACTTTGAGGTTTGTTTCCTAACAGGTAGCCACAAAACAAAGCAACCTAAAAGAACCCCTTAAAAAAAGACCATCAAACACCCAAGGTGCAGACAGAAATAAAACAAATCATGCAAACAATAAACACAAGAAAATAGCGTTCTGAACTGAAATCCATAAAGCGAGTCCAGTCCCCAGACTCTTAGTTCAGGGTAGAATGAGTAGCGAGCTGA